>NW_019418190.1:0-9941 GCF_000390285.2 Anoplophora glabripennis | reverse complement strand
GCATAAAACTCCTCCCCCCACATTACAGAAACGTCTCCCTTATCATAACAAAACTATTCCGTACGAGTTTTATGCAGAGGAGGCCGTTTGTAAAACGCCACTTTGGTGGTCGTGCGTTACGTCATATGTCCTCGCTATACAGGGCGGCGCGCGATAGCGCGCCGTGATAATTAAAGTGTACATATCGTAATTGATAGGTAACATTAATCGTTGAAGGGTTATGACAGAATGATACTTATTTAATATAACGTGTTTCTTATATGGAAGGATTGAAATCACGCTATACAGGGCGGCGCGCGATAGCGCGCCGTGATAATTAAAGTGTACATATCGTAATTGATTGGTAACATTGTCCTCGCTATACAGGGCGGCGCGCGATAGCGCGCCGTGATAATTAAAGTGTACATATCGTAACTGATTGGTAACATTAATCGTTGAAGGGTTGTGACAGAATGATACTTATTTAATATAACGTGTTTCTTATATGGAAGGATTGAAATCATTTATGATTGAAGTAATATTGAACGGTTGTTGTATATACATAGTAAGTTTGTTTAACAAACGTATTGATAAAATGAGTAAATTCAAATAGAATCAAAAGATGATTATTGCGTGTATAATAAAAAATATATTTTTTATAAAAAATTAGATATATATATATATACAATATATGAGATTTTTAGAGCAAAATCAAACTTTAACTATACTGTTGTAATACGATAGAATGTTGAACAATTAACATGTAACTATATATTAAAATAATTAATAATTTAACTATATATTAAATAATTATTATATATCTATATATCTACCAATGAATTTTAATATCTACCAGTGAATTTTTATATTTGAAACATTTTTATAGATACGAAAATAAATTGATAATCGTGTTAAAAATAAGGGTGTAACAGTCGAGGGTGAATGTTAATAAAAGAACGCCCGGGACAGCGAGTTGGTATTTTCTTTACCTGGCACTATACCTTCGTAGAGGCAAGCTTTGGCTTTAAGTTTGACATTGAAAGGTTGCGTTCGCGGGTAACGCGATGACACACACCGTCGAATTCTGGGACGACATATACCTGAAGTTTGGGTGGCGATGGGGAGGGACTTAAAGTTTGTATATAAAACAAGGTGGTGGAGCAAACTAGAATCATTTTAAATTGATGTTCTTACTGAAAATAAGATCAATATTATTAAAAATGTTTCTCTGCCACGCTTGTGGTAAAAGTTTCACACGCAGTGACAACTTACGCCGACATGATATATATTCATGTAAAAAAATAGTTTGAGTGAGCCGAAGGTGAAACGTGTGGGTGAGCCGGAGGCGAGACGTGTTGACGAGCCGGAGGCGAAACGTGCAAAATTAGAATTATTAATTGTTGCAATAAGGCAATACCTGCAAATCAAATACAGGCCCATCGAAGATCATTAGAACACAGAACAATGTCCTGTACACCTTAGTGTGATAGCGTGCAAACCATCAATACGGCATTCAAGTGCAGAATCATTAGTTACAGGGTACATAGTGATACCAAGCAAGTATTTTACGAAATATTTTTCAATGATGTGAAACATAAAGTGTTAAATTTGTTGGAGCAAAGTGACAACACTCACAAATCAGTGAAGGTGAATATGGAAGTGTTTGGGAAGTACTTATTGCCGTCGGACGAATCTTTAGATATCAAATCATTCAACAGCTGCAACAAAATTATCGATGAATCTCCTTGATGACGTATACAAAGCTTTTGTGGATACCATCACGTCTCAAACATCGGAATTCGAGGAGAAAGGATCTGGTAAGTGAATATTAAAAAAGCGTTTGAATAAATATAAAAAATATATGAATTTTATAGGATGGGCCATTCAAGAAATTTTATATTTGGAAGTGAACGTTAACAAAAATAGTCATCATACATTAAGCTGCCAAAGTTTATAGAAGACAAGAGGGGTGTGATTAATCTGAAAAACCAGGTTGAGTGCTGCTTTGCATGGGCCATAACGTCAGCGTTACATCCCCCGACAGGTCCACCCAATGAGCCATCATCGTATCCACATTATTCAACTTTTTTGAATTTTACAGGTATGAATTTTCCAATTAAATTGAAGGATATCTCAAAATTTGAATTATTAAATAATATTTTGGTAAAGGTGTACGGATTAGAAAATGTATTTGCAAACAACAAGATGAAATACGAAATAGTCGGGCCATTACGTTACGCACCTAAAAAATTAAATTATCATGTTAATTTATTGCTTATAACCAGCGAATGTGGGAAGGATCACCACTGTGATAAACAGTGTGCAATCACTCATTATTGTTGGATAGTCAAATTTCTTTTAAGGATCATAAAAAATTTTTCTGTGATGGGTGTATATCTTATTTCGGTAGTGAAAGATTGTTACTACAACATCAAAGTAACGGTTGTAGTCATGTTTACACGAATACATCCACCAATAAGCCCCGAATAGACAAATTTGGCAAAAGTGTCCCTGAAAATACAGGGTGTAACTAAATAAGTGTAAAACATTTAAGGGGGGGATTCCTCATCGAAAAAAAGATAGGATCTTTCATATAAAGAAACTTCATTGGAGCATCCCTTGTTAAGATACAGCCCCTTAAAGGGGGTACATAAAATTTGTTTAACAATTTTTTTCACAAGCACTAAACAAGTTACAATATTGAAATTAACCTGACATTTTCTACTACCAAAAAGACACTTAGCCAGTAATTTATTTGGTTTACCCCATGGTAGTAAGGGGTGGAAAACGCAACCCCTAAAATTTATTTCCAACGTAATTTTTTGTCTTATTATTTTTTTACCATTTAAAAAATTATTTCCGATAGCCTGTTTCATTCTAAAAAAAAATGTCTCTTGAATTTTTTGCCCAAATTAAACCAGTTCGCAGTAAAAAATTATTTTACGAACAACTACAGAGATACATCGTCATAAATGCGGACTGGATTTACTGTTATTTTGTAGTTACTACCTGCATTAAATGATTAAAGGGGAATAATCAAAACTAATTTAATAATAACAAAACATACAACATGTAGAAATCATAGTAAATGTTCAATATGTCTACCTTCAGACATTACGCATGCGTCTAGACGTCGGCGCATTGAGCCACGTATTCGCTCAAATATTCCTGGAGTCTCTCTAATTACCCTGCACGCATCGATAATGCGGTTTCTTAAGTCCTCTACATCGCGAACAGGAGTACGATAAACCAAATGCTGCAAATGGCCCCAAGTAGACAAATCCAGAGGATTGAGATCCGGGGATCGAGCGGGCCAATTCTGTGGTCCTCCTCGACCTATCCACTGATTTGCATATGTTTCAGTTAAATGCTGACGTGCTACTTGACTAAAATGGGCGGGAGCCCCATCATGCATAAAAACCATATCCCTTCTGACGCCCAAAGGAACTTCCTCCAGCAGTACGGGGGGATGCACTTTTCTTAAAAATTGAACGTATGCCTCACCATTTAATCGAGGAGGTAGAAAATGAGGCCCAATTAAATAATCCCCAATAACTCCGACCCACACCTTAAGAGAAAACTGTTCTTGATGGTTAGTTTCGACAATAGCGTGATGGTTTTCATCAGCCCATATGTGGTAATTATGAAAATTAATAATCTTGTCCCGAGAAAAACTACATTCGTCTGTGAATTCGATCGTCTTCAGAAAGTCACGATTTCTTCTAATCATTTCCAGCATCCAATTGCAAAATTCAAGACGGTTCGGAAAGTCTCGCGGTAACAGTGCCTGTACTCGTTGCAGATGGTAAGGGTATAAGAGATGTTCCTTTAAAATTCGAAATACCGTCATATGATCAACATTTAGCTGGAAAGCAATCTTTCTAGTACTGGTAGTAGGTTGTTCTTCTATCAAATTAAGTACTGCTGCCTCAAGCTGTGGTGTTCTTACTTCTCGATGGCGACCACAATCCTGCGTTCTTTTGTTGAATGAACCATATTCACGTAATCGTTGATGAAGTCAGACAAATATTCTATGTGAAGGATGCTGCCGTTGAGGATACATTTCAGCATATCTTGTAGAAGCTTCTAACCCATTCCCCTGCGACAGACCGTAAACGTAATGCATATCAGCCATTTCCTCATTTGTGTATGCCATTTTAATAACAAGTGAATTATTAAAGTAACAAATTAAGAACAGAACAATACACAATTAGTATTACTTCAATTTCAAAAATTTACAAACTGACAGCTTGATTCCAATTTAATTGTCAGTATCGCTAATGGCGGCCTACTAGATAAATTAGTTTCGTATTTTCGTTTTATGGCGATATGTATCTTGTTCGTAAAATAATTTTTTGCTGCGAACTGGTTTAATTTGGGCAAAAAATTCAAGAGACATTTTTTTTTAGAATGAAACAGGCTATCGGAAATAAATTTTTAAATGGTAAAAAAATAATAAGACAAAAAATTACGTTGGAAATAAATTTTAGGGGTTGCGTTTTCCACCCCTTACAACCATGGGGTAAACCAAATAAATTACTGGCTAAGTGTCTTTTTGGTAGTAGAAAATGTCAGGTTAATTTCAATATTGTAACTTGTTTAGTGCTTGTGAAAAAAATTGTTAAACAAATTTTATGTACCCCCTTTAAGGGGCTGTATCTTAACAAGGGATGCTCCAATGAAGTTTCTTTATATGAAAGATCCTATCTTTTTTTCGATGAGGAATCACCCCCTTAAATGTTTTACACTTATTTAGTTACACCCTGTATATTAAGATTTGATAGTTTCGAAAAACAAATGAAAGTACCTTTTGTAGTTTATGCTGATTTCGATTCTATTTTAAAGCCCATTGATATATGCCAACCTAACACTGAAAAGTCATTTACATGTAAAACTTTCAGCCATGAACCTATTTCATTTGCTTATTTTATAAAATGTTCATATAATAATTCATTATCAAGATTTGTTTTGTATAGGGGGGAAAAAGCCGCAAAAGAATTCATAAAACGTTTAGAATAAGATTTAACGCGTATTTACAATAATCATTTAAAAATCATAATCCCGATGAATCCCCTATCTGAAAGAGAAACAGAAGAGTTTCTCAACGCAAAAACTTGTACTCTATGTAATTAGACAGAAAGGTGTGTTCCCTTATAGTTTTTTAACTGATATGAATAAATTAAATAATACAGAATTACCTACCAAATCAGAATTTTATGATCAGCTGAACGAGGAACATATATCAGATGATGACTATAAGAGAGCTCATAAAACATGGAGTACATTTAATTGTAAAAGTTTAGGGGATTACTCGGATATTTATTTAAAATCGGATGTTCTTATTTTATGTGATGTATTTGAGAATGCTAAGACTAACTAAAATAGAGTTGGAATTATTAACGGAAATTGATATGGTTACATTTTTTAAAAAGGGAATTCGTGGTGGGATTAGTCAGTTTTCAGAGAGAATGCACATCGCGAATAACAAATTTTTACTAAATTTTGATCCGTCAAAACCTACCTCATTTATAACTTATCTCGACGCAACCAATTTGTACGGGCATAGTATGTCACAATGCTTACCAACAAACGGGTTCTCGTGGTTGACTGAAGACGACATAACAAATTTTAATGTTATGGACGTTCCTGATGACGGCCCTTATGGTTACGCGCTGGAAATCGATATAGAATATCCCGAGGAACTGCATAATTTACACAACGAACTCCCTTTTCTTGCCGAAAATATAATTCCCCCACAAGCAAATTCAAAAATTTCCAAATTAATACCAAATTTAAATAGTAAATATAATTATATTTTACACTATGTAAATTTAAAACAGGCTGTGAGAAATGGTTTGAAAATTACGAAAACACATCGCATAATGAAATTTTGTCAAAGTCCGTGGTTGAAAGTTTATATTGATTTAAATACAGAGATGCGGAATAATGCTGTAAATAAATTCAAAAAAGACTTGTATAAATTAATGAACAATTCGATGTACGGTAAAACAATGGAGTGTGTAGAGTCCAGACTTGATATAAGATTAGCTACCCATTGGGAAAAACATGGAAAAATATTAGGAGCGAACGGATTAATCGCCCGCCCTAATTTCAAATCGTGTACAATTTTCAATGAAGATTTTGTGTGTATTCATATGGATAAAGTAAAAATTAATCAAAACAAACCTATATTTCTGGGTTTCAGCGTATTAGAATTATCCAAAACCGTATTATATAATTTCTTTTATAATATCATTAAGAAAAACTTTAACGAAAACGCCTCTTGTACACTGTACACCGACACTGATTCTTTAATTATAAAAATATATAGTGAAAATTTTTATGATTTCATGAAAGCAAATCTTAATATATTTGACACATCAAATTTCAAAGATGGAAACAAATTTGGTATACCTGTTTCAAAAAGTGTGTTGGGTCGATTTAAAGATGAAATGGCGTCTGACCCAATTATCGAATTTTATAGGATAGGTGCTAAAGCATATTGTGTAAAGTCCGTAAATAGTGAAATGAAGAAAGCTAAAGGGGTGAATAAGTCGGTTATTAAAAAGAATCTGACTATCGAAGATTATAAAAAAATTGTTGAAAAAGGAGGGCTCATATTTAGGAAAATGAATTCATTCCGAAGCGAACTTCATAACATTTTTACGGAGCTACAAAATAAAATAGCCTTGTCCCATAAAGACGATAAAAGGTTTATAATACCCAACACTTGTAAAAGTCTTGCATGGGGGCATAAAGAAGATATCCACCATCACATTCACGATTCTGAAAAGAAATTTGAGTATATCGCGAGTGTTTTGGAAAAATCGGTCGGACGCGATAGCGATAAAAGTTTGAAATATTTAATACTTGGTTTGGAGGAATTAAGCAAGCAAAATTAATTATTTAATTGGAAAATTCATACCTGTACAAGATATAATAGGAAGTTTTTATATAACACTTACTATTTAATATATGTATTGTACTCGTAGCATTATTCGTTTAAATATAAAGATTTAGGTGGATATTTTTCATCGTCTTTGAGCTAAGTTAAACCGTTTTGTAGAAAGTGTCTTTTACCTGAGCCCTCTAATTAACATCATAAAAATTCTTTCTATATAACGGTATAATAGTGTGTTAAACTATTTCACTTAAAAGCTTTGGTTTAATTGATTATTTAAAATAGATAATTTTTATACAAATCTAAATAAAAAATAATATTTTACTTTATACATATTTGTAAATAAACAATGTAATTATCAATAACCTATTCGAGACGATGTTGAACAATATGTACAAACAATAAGTTCTCAAACTTTGCAAGGCCGGCAAGACGTTGAGAATATCGAGAGTGAACTAAATACATGGTTTAGAAACTCAAATAAGTGCTCTTCTGCAGAGAGTTGACTTGTTAAGGTTCCTTCCGGATGCTCGACGTCGCGCCGTAGTTTTGGGAGAAATTGAGAATATTGTGATAGCATATTTTGTGCACAATACTAACGGAGTTGTTTAAAGTGTTAAAGCTATTCAAAATAAACCACACAGGGAACGATATTATTTTCATGATTTTCTCATTTTTTTTCTTTGCAGATTATGTATTTCCTTAATTTTGTATATATTTTAACTTTGTAATATATGTGAAATGTTTAATATACCTACCTTTTTTCATCTTTTTACAACATACCTATATTTTTAATTGTATTTTGTAGTTTATAAGTATATTGTATAATGTATGTATGAATGAATGAAAAATGTTTTCATTTATTTACTCTAAAATAAATCGATTTTTTTTCTTAAATGACTTGATTTTTAATATATTTTTTTAAAATATGATGTATTTTATTTTTTCAATAAAATAAAGAGTTGTATAAATATATTATTTAAAATTGTGTTGTTGTATTTTTAAAGTGAAAAAAGAGGTGATCAGAATAATGTACAAGTGTAAGGTAAAAGACAAAACGTTTTCTAAATTAATAAAAATATATATCTACTTAACTAATAATGTGAAATACAAAAATTATATTAACATTGAAACAATTGTGAATAAATTGTAAGTATAAAAGACAAGTTTATAAATTATATCAAATTAAATTACCACAAAAAATTACTCTAGCGTAAAATTGATATTTTAAATAATTTCTAATCCAAAAGAGTGTACAAGTTCCTTGCTTCATTGTGAGAATATAAAACAAATAACCTTCAAACGACCGCTGGAAAAGAGTATGGGACAAATGGTTGAATCAACAGGTGTGATGTATTTCATACCTGTTCTGACTTGTAGAAGCAAGTTTTAACAAAAATCCTATAATCTCTAATTAATTTTTATCACCTTTTGAAGGTCGTTAAGTAATGGGTCTGACTCAGAGGGTTTATTTCATGGGTACTAATTAACTCCTCTCAGATTAAACCCTACTGATTAGATAGTTTAAAGCTTTTATATTTTTATTCCCACAATGTCATCATGAACACATAGACATACAAAAAAAAAAACGTATAATTAAATATAGCTACCGTTAAGAAATAAAACAAATCGATTATACAAAATATATTTATTAGCATATAAAATTTATAAAATACAGTTAACGATACTATTACTTACTTACTAACTACATTACTAACTTACTAACATTACTATATATTATTTCAAAATCATTATAAACAAATTTTAATTAAACTATATCTGTGCTTTTAATCCACGAATTTTGGCTCGACGGTAGACCTAAATACTTTACATAAATTTTATTTTTCTTTTTTTTCAAAACTTTCTCTATCAGGTAAATGTCTGGATATTTGGTTTTTTTGCAACTCTTGTTCATAAAAACATCCTTTTATCGGAACACCATAAACATCTTCTAACATATATGTGACGGGGTTTGTCACGTTTACTTTAACCACTTTGAATAGTTCTGTTGAAAAATTAGCGGTATAACCTTTATCAAACACACCCTTATTTTTCGAAATTCTTACACTATCGCCAATCTTAAATTTCGGCTTCAAAGCAACTTTTGGATAGTTATACACATTTAATACTGTTGTGTAGTTTACATCAACTGGTTTCATACCTATTGTGCGATGAACTTTGTTATTATATTTATTTATAATAAGAGGAAGGATATCGATCCATTTATAACCTCCTCTTAATGAAAATTCTTTGTAAATCCAGTTTTTCAGTGTTCGTAAAACTCTCTCCACTATTGCTGCATTTTTAGTACTGTATGTAGAATAGTGGTTTATACCATACTCGCGCATTAAACTTGAAAAATGTCGATTGTAAAATTCACTTCCCAAATCCGATTGAATGTTTTTAACTTTATATTTAATTCCTTGGAGGATGGATTTCATTGCACTGGTAACTTCTACAGCTGTCTTGTTTTTTAAGGGTTTAGCCCAGACGTATTTAGAAAAACAATCAATTACAACCAATATATATCGATATCCACTATTTTTATTGGCAAAATGTTGCATTTCGGCTAGGTCTATCTGCCACAGGTCAGCAAAATTTTTAATCAAAGTCCGTCTTCTCTGAAAATTTATACGCGCCGGTTTATGCAACTCCTCTACAATTTGGCGTTTTTCATCACTAATAGACATTTTAAATCTTATTTTCTACTTCAAATTGGGAACAATACCTAGCCCAACAAAGTCTTCTCGATTTTAAGTTGTAATGAGTGCGATGTTTAATTTTTAACTATATATTAAGTATTTAATCTTCTATCCTTCTATCATTTTCTTTTTTTTATTTCTTCTATTTCCTTTTTAATATCGTTTATATTCTTCAACATTTCACCCATGATCTCGATATTATTACTTTGTACATATGTAGCCATGTTCCCTGTTACAATGGTGGCCGATGCTTGCAAAGAGGAAATAATCTCCCACTAAACACGAAACGTAAATGAAACGTTGCAAATGAGCTGTTTTACTACACATTTGAAACAATAACTAGAAACGTTGCTGTTTCA
>NW_019418189.1:14021-19559 GCF_000390285.2 Anoplophora glabripennis | reverse complement strand
GTTTTGTCAAAGCAATACAATTCTTTCTCACAATTGACGGATAATTAGCAATTTACCTTTTAGCACCTAAAAATTTTGTATTCACCTTTTAAATTTTTTCGCTTCTGAAATTTTAGTAGGTAACCTCCGAAACTTTGCCACCCTTCAAATTGTGCCGCCCGGGCCCTAGACCCAGACTTCGCGGACCTAAGCCTAAATCCGCCTCTGTGTATGTATACATATACAGGGTAGCCCAACCAAAACGTACCGCAAGGCATTACAGGGTAGTAATGAACTTTTCGGCAAAATCCAAAAACAGGTAAAGTTTGCTTCTGAGGGGGACAACTTTTGGCGCAAAAAGCATAGCAAAATCTTCAACCCCCTAAGTGGGGGTGCCATCCCCCAAATTTTTTTAAATGGGAATGGGGGTCAAGTGGGGGGTCATTAGAAAGGGCTTTTAATTCTCTATACATCGATTCTTACTTTTTGAAAATCGATCCATTATTTTAGAAAATATGCAGCTTTGAAAATACGAACAATATTTTTGACGAGAAATGCGAAAATCGATTTAATTTTACTTCAAAACTTACGGTATTAGCTTGGTAAATTCCTTCAAAAGAATTCGCTGTTTTTTTTTCTGATTTGCGAATTCTTTAGCCTGATTTTGGTGAGCAAAAAATTGTCCGCTTTTTGTTTCGTATTTAGATAGGCCACAAGAAGTTGCTAGATAACTGTCTTGTGACTTGTAGTTGAAGAGTACCAATACTGCCGAGTCTTTTAAATTGATTAATTATGGTGTACTCAATTCCAGAAAGAGTAGAAATTATTGAGCTTTTTTTCAAAAACAATGAATGCGGAAATCGGGTCGCCGAACTGTTCAACCAACGGCATCCTGAGAAACATGCGTCTGGAAAAATTGTTCGCGAATTGGTGGCCAAATTTCGCGAAACTGGCTCCGTTCATAACAAAAAGAGGCAGGTTGAAAATCCGGTACTAAATGAACCTACGGAAATAGCGGTATTGGGGCAAGTGGCAATGGATAGTACGCTGAGTACAATGCAATTGGCTACTGCGACAGGAGTGAGTCGTACAAGTGTCCAACGAATATTAAAAAAATACAAATTCCATCCTTATAAGATTCGGCTAGTGCAAGAGCTAAATGAAGACGATTTTGATCGTCGTTTGCAATTTTGCGAAATAATGACTGAACGAGCGATAAACGATAATTTCCTCTTTAATGTGTGTTTTTCGGACGAGTGTACGTTCTTCTTGAATGGTTTAGTGAATCGCCATAATTGTCGTTACTGGGCTGATACCAATCCAAGGATTTTCCATGAGACACACTCCCAACACCCCCAGAAGTTGAATGTATGGGCAGGTATTTTTGGAAATTCCATTGTAGGTCCTTTTTTCCTTCCTGGAAATTTGACAGGCGATATGTACTTGGATTTACTACAAAATGTCATCGACCCAGCTCTAACAAATATCATAGAGGACGACCCTGCTTACAATGAACACGAACTGATTTTCCAGCAAGACGGAGCTCCTCCACATTACTCGCTCAATGTGCGCAATTACCTAAATGAGACGTTTCCAGGACGCTGGATAGGACGAAGAGGTGCAATTGAGTGGCCCCCTCGGTCACCCGACTTAAATCCTTTAGATTTCTTTCTCTGGGGGCACATTAAAAGCAAAGTTTACAGCACTCCACCTGATACCTTGGAAGATCTGCGAGGACGAATCATTAATGTATGTCGCGAAGTAACACCGCAAGTGCTCCAGAATGTTCGACAACGGTTTGAAGACAACCTGTATCATTGTATGCAAGTTGGCGGACAACATTTTCAGCATTTACTTGACTAATACCGTAAGTTTTGAAGTAAAATTAAATCGATTTTCGCATTTCTCGTCAAAAATATTGTTCGTATTTTCAAAGCTGCATATTTTCTAAAATAATGAATCGATTTTCAAAAAGTAAGAATCGATGTATAGAGAATTAAAAGCCCTTTCTAATGACCCCCCACTTGACCCCCATTCCCATTTGAAAAAATTTAGGGGATAGCACCCCCACTTAGGGGGTTGAAGATTTTGGTATGCTTTTTGAGCCAAAAGTTGTCCCCCTCAGAAACAAATTTGACCTGTTTTTGGATTTTGCCGAAAAGTTCTTTACTACCCTGTAATGTCTTGCGGTACGTTTTCGATGGGCTACCCTGTATACAAAATACACTACAACACTATTCCGAAACATATTAAAAATAAAACATTTTTTTACACGAAACTTTGAAATTGATATGTGTGAAGGTGATATGACAGTTGACAGAGAAGTTAGGTGAACGCGCTAAGTCTCGAGAAAAGTAAACAATAATGCGATAATTTTTAGGTGCCTTCGATTTCATTGGTTGTTGCAATTAAAGGGAGTGAGGTCATATGACTTGACTTTTTTAATATTGCGAAGTACTTTCCTAGCACTTAAAAATTGTTAGCTTAATTTTACCGGTATTATTTAATAAGCAAATTAAAAAATATCCATTCCCGTACACAGCATAAAAAAATTGTGATTATGTGATAACAATCGAGTGGCCTCTGCGTTCGCCTGATTTAACACCTCTAGATTTTTTTTGTGGGGCTATTTGAAATCGCGTGTGTACACAAACAGACCAGGTGATTTGGAAGAACTTAAAAACCGTATTCGTTTTGAAATAAATCAAATCGACCCGGGAATGCTTGAACGAAGTGTAGACGGCGTTTACACACGCTTAGGACAATGCCAAATGGTACAGGGTGGGCAATTCGAACAATTTCGCTAGACTTACACAAACATTAGTGTAATTTTACTCGTTTGAAATGTAATTTTGTCAACTTTGTCCTTTTCGGAGCCATTAATAGTGTAAGTAGACAATTATCACTTATAAGAACTTAAGGTGCATTTTTCTAAAAAAAATTGTTATGTAAGACATCGAAATTTTCACATCGTTGTTTAGATAATTATCACTGTCATCAATTTCGAACGAAAAAAATATGCGTTGTCATTTTTTGTCATCGCTGCCGTGTGGATTATCGAAAAAAAAATTTTTTTCCACATAACAAGGTGCCCTGGATCAAATAAAAATCGACGGGTCTCACCGTTTTTCGAAAAAAAAATTGTTTAATGAAAATATGAATTTTATGCCACGCTGTATATTTAAATGTACTTTAAATAACTTCAAATTAAGCCAACAATATTCTTAACATTGTTATTGGAGTGTAACGAACCTTTATTAATTTATGCGTTAAGTATTCGATGAACTATTATCTGTTCCTATGTTAGTAATGTAAGCGTTGAACTCTGTATTTATTGTGGGTCTGCGTACTAACATCCGACGAACCGTTGATCTACGTCACAAAAGGGCTATAAAAGGCCGACCTCCGGCATCTGAGAGGAGTAGTGTTGATCGGCAATATCCTCAACACGAAGTAAGTCCGCCTTCCCCCTTGGTATCGGCAACATTCCTACCAAGGTTCCTTTCTCCCTATCCGTCCGTCTGAGAGCAGAGCGTCGGCCATTTCCCGCCTGTTCTCAGCATCCTCCCTATCCGTCCGTCTGAGAGCAGAGCGTCGGCCATTTCCCGCCTGTTCTCAGTACTTCCCTATCCCGCCGTCCAGGAACAGAGCGTCGGCCATTTTCCCGCCTGTTCTTGGAATCCTGTTTCTCTGATACTCCAAGGGTTGGTCCCCGTCCATCTCGGAGTTCCTTACCCGCCGTTTTCCCGAATAGCCGTCAACCTGAGTTGACCACCGAATTGAGGGAAACTTAGTTTTCCGTTTTCCGTTTCACCGAATGTTAGTACCGACCGCCACCGAATTGTCAGTGGGAAGTTATTTATTTATTTGTTTGCTTTAAATAAATGGAAGTACATCTATTGGGAAAAGTGGTTTCTTTTCAAATCAAGACCCCTGGTGTATCTTTTCTCCACTGTTGTTACCCGGACTTCGACTTTTTGTGAGACATCCGGGTCTCACACTGAAAGTTCGTCACAGGAGATATAAACTTGGCTAAATTATTATTAAAGAAATTTAAATATTATAAATTAATTTATATTAATCATTATTAATATATTACGATTCATTATATAATTAACAGAAAAACAGTTAAAAATTACGTTTGTGTTTAATTTAACTGACATTGAGTTACTATTAACTGTAAATTGATGTTACTGCCGGCTAAATTTAACACACTTTGTATATATGTATATATAGAGTATTTCTGAAATATGGTGCCAAAATTAAACAGTCAATAGAAAATGTCGTTTTTGGTTTTGGGTTTCAACAAGGTTTCCTCGAAAATACTTAGAAGAAACGTAAGATGTCTCAACAAAAAAAAATGCATTTAGATAATCATTGCAATAATTTCATTGACAAAGAGTTATTTCTTGTTATCTAATGATTTTTTTTATAAAAAAAATGGTTGTAGCAATTTCTAATAAAAGAATAATCATATTCGAATCGGTAGATAATGTTTTTTTCTACCTTCGTTATGTTGTTTATTTTATGAAAAAACTAATATAAATACTTTTTAAAACTAATTCTGTTAACAAATGAATTAAAAAAACAAATGAATTAACCACAACCAAAACAATTGTTAAGAAATTAATATTTTTTGTCTTTACAGCTGTTTCATACTAAAATTATATCAATGCGAAGTAAGTGTTATATAGAAATTTGAAGGTTTGTAGAATTATTCCACGATTAACTACGATAAGTAAATTATAACGCGAGCATACGATCTGCTTGTTACTAAGGTTGGCGAGAAAAAGAGCTGAGTTTAAACGTTCCAAGCGTTTCGACAGTTGTTCAAGTGCGGCGTTTCCTAAATAGAGTATATTCACTTATGTTAATTGTGAGGAGAGGATACTACAAAAAAGTTATACTTGTCGAAATTTTCGAGAAAAATGAATTTTGACTTTTAACATTTTTTTTTTTCGATTGTACCCCTCCAATTACCTGTATCGGCGACATTGCTTTTCAGAAAGAAACCGTTTGCATAATATTCTTAACGCACGGTTGATGTTTACTCGTGTACAAATTTTGACATTTTTATCTTTAGCCGATTTAAAAATAATTAAAGATAACCATTTGGAAAGTAACAACTTCAACACACTGTATCTCAAAAACAGGGCGTCTAAGAAAAAACTTTATATGAACTACCCCTATTATTCTTCCCTGAGGAACTTGCACACAAGTTTTTGTTGTTTTGAAACATGAACGGGACACCCTGTATAAGCGACCGCAGTTCTTCCCTGCAAAGGCGCAAGAGCCTATTCGTTTCTGTCTTCCAAGGGATTTTGCTTCTCTAAAGCGTCACTCAATGTCGTAAAATGCAGCTCGAGATGGAATTGGAAACACGGGATGCAAACGAGCATACTCCGCGCGCGCTGCATTCACATTATTATTATTATTATTCTTGTAAAATAAACGGATAACTTCAAATTTTTCGTTCTCATTAAACATTATTTCTTTGTTAAAATAGTTTGTTATAGGAAATAAATTAATGATGATAAATAAACTTCTGTCAAACATTTG
>NW_019418189.1:0-10105 GCF_000390285.2 Anoplophora glabripennis | reverse complement strand
TTTTTAGTTTTAGTTATTATTTGGGGGATATAGAAGTTATTTGTTTTTCTTTTCATTCCATAATCCGAAGTCATATTATTTGTTTTAGTTGAATTGTAAAAGGAGGTATATGCGCTGTAATAAAGGATTACCCACACAACAGGCATGCCCCTTGTTAGGAAAAAAAATGTATTCATTTTTTTTTTCGAAGAGAGGGAGGAGTGTAACGAACCTTTCTTAATTTTATCCGTTAAATAGCCGATGAACTATTAACTTTTCATATGTTAGTAATGTAAGCGTGGAACTCTGTATTTATTGTGGGTCTGCGTACTAGCATCCGACGAACTGTTAATCTACGTCACAAACCGGCTATAAAAGGCCGACCTCCGGCACCTGAGATTCAGTAGTGTTGATCGGCAATATCCTCAACACGAAGTAAGTCCGCCTTCCCCCTTGGTATCGGCAACATTCCTACCAAGGTTCCTTTCTCTCTATCCGTCCTTCTGCAGAGCGCAGAGCGTCGGCAATTTCCCGCCTGTTCTCAGCATCCTCCCTATCCGTCCGTCTGAGAGCAGAGCGTCGGCCATTTCCCGCCTGTTCTCAGTACTTTCCTATCCCGCCGTCCAGGAACAGAGCGTCGGCATTTTCCCGCCTGTTCTTGAAATCCGGTTTTCCCTGAAACTCCGAGGGTTGGTCCCCGTCCTTCTCGGAGTTCCTTACCCGCCGTTTTCCCGAATAGCCGTCAACCTGAGTTGACCACCGAATTGAGGGAAACTTAGTTTTCCGTTTTCCGTTTCACCGAATGTTAGTACCGACCGCCACCGAATTGTCAGTGGGAAGTTATTTATTTATTTGTTTGCTTTAAATAAATGGAAGTACATCTATTGGGAAAAGTGGTTTCTTTTCAAATCAAGACCCCTGGTGTATCTTTTCTCCACTGTTGTTACCCGGACTTCGACTTTTTGTGAGACATCCGGGTCTCACACTGAAAGTTCGTCACAGGAGATATAAACTTGGCTAAATTATTATTAAAGAAATTTAAATATTATAAATTAATTTATATTAATCATTATTAATATATTACGATTCATTATATAATTAACAGAAAAACAGTTAAAAATTACGTTTGTGTTTAATTTAACTGACATTGAGTTACTATTAACTGTAAATTGATGTTACTGCCGGCTAAATTTAACACACTTTGTATATATGTATATATAGAGTATTTCTGAAATATGGTGCCAAAATTAAACAGTCAATAGAAAATGTCGTTTTTGGTTTTGGGTTTCAACAAGGTTTCCTCGAAAATACTTAGAAGAAACGTAAGATGTCTCAACAAAAAAAAATGCATTTAGATAATCATTGCAATAATTTCATTGACAAAGAGTTATTTCTTGTTATCTAATGATTTTTTTTATAAAAAAAATGGTTGTAGCAATTTCTAATAAAAGAATAATCATATTCGAATCGGTAGATAATGTTTTTTTCTACCTTCGTTATGTTGTTTATTTTATGAAAAAACTAATATAAATACTTTTTAAAACTAATTCTGTTAACAAATGAATTAAAAAAACAAATGAATTAACCACAACCAAAACTATATATATAATTTTTTTTTAAATACTTATGATGACAAAAAACTTGAGTTATTCTTTAAAAAAGAAGTAAGAAAAAAACTTTTTCAATAAAATTGTTAAGAAATTAATATTTTTTGTCTTTACAGCTGTTTCATACTAAAATTATATCAATGCGAAGTAAGTGTTATATAGAAATTTGAAGGTTTGTAGAATTATTCCACGATTAACTACGATAAGTAAATTATAACGCGAGCATACGATCTGCTTGTTACTAAGGTTGGCGAGAAAAAGAGCTGAGTTTAAACGTTCCAAGCGTTTCGACAGTTGTTCAAGTGCGGCGTTTCCTAAATAGAGTATATTCACTTATGTTAATTGTGAGGAGAGGATACTACAAAAAAGTTATACTTGTCGAAATTTTCGAGAAAAATGAATTTTGACTTTTAACATTTTTTTTTTTCGATTGTACCCCTCCAATTACCTGTATCGGCGACATTGCTTTTCAGAAAGAAACCGTTTGCATAATATTCTTAACGCACGGTTGATGTTTACTCGTGTACAAATTTTGACATTTTTATCTTTAGCCGATTTAAAAATAATTAAAGATAACCATTTGGAAAGTAACAACTTCAACACACTGTATCTCAAAAACAGGGCGTCTAAGAAAAAACTTTATATGAACTACCCCTATTATTCTTCCCTGAGGAACTTGCACACAAGTTTTTGTTGTTTTGAAACATGAACGGGACACCCTGTATAAGCGACCGCAGTTCTTCCCTGCAAAGGCGCAAGAGCCTATTCGTTTCTGTCTTCCAAGGGATTTTGCTTCTCTAAAGCGTCACTCAATGTCGTAAAATGCAGCTCGAGATGGAATTGGAAACACGGGATGCAAACGAGCATACTCCGCGCGCGCTGCATTCACATTATTATTATTATTATTCTTGTAAAATAAACGGATAACTTCAAATTTTTCGTTCTCACTAAGTAAACATTATTTGTTTGTTAAAATAATTTGTTATAGGAAATAAATTAATGATGATAAATAAACTTCTGTCAAAGTCATTTGTGCGTGCCTCGTCCATAGCCTATGAGATCCGTCAGACATAAATTTCCCTCCTGTTTTTCCAAAAATAGTTTTAAACTGAAATATTAGAAAAGTCCTGAATCAAACAGTAACATATTATACAGGGTGTCCCGAAATTCATGCAACAAAATTTGGTCATAGATTCTTAAGACAAATTTAAGGGACCCGCATTTTTTCTTTTTGCCAACTGGCCCCCTCTTTCGGAATTATAGCCCCCTGAAATCTGCCCCTAAGAAGTCTTTTTTATATCTCAAAACCATGTTGTAATGGAATCATTAAATTTGGTACACAGGGGTTTTATGACATGTGGAATCTCATAGTGCTACGCTTTTTGGCGAGAAACCCTCTTTATTTAAATTATTAGTTAGCTAGGAAGCCATTGAATTAAGAAACTTTTTTGTCTCTTGATATTTGTTTTGTAAAACGCAATGTTTTTAAGGAAAATGGCGATTCATGATACGCATTCGATCACATTTTGACATTTTTCTTGAAAACATTGCGTTTTACGAAAAAAGCAAGAGATAAAATGTCTCTAAATTTAATGGCTTTCTAGTGGACTGATAATTTTTAAGAAATTTA
Source organism: Anoplophora glabripennis (assembly GCF_000390285.2). Classification (NCBI taxonomy): domain Eukaryota; kingdom Metazoa; phylum Arthropoda; class Insecta; order Coleoptera; family Cerambycidae; genus Anoplophora; species Anoplophora glabripennis. The sequence continues at coordinate 6,889 of NW_019418189.1, read as the reverse complement.
AATATGCAACCAAATTTTTTTGGCTCCAAAGACAAGGGGGCCTGGACTCTTTCAATGTGATATGGATATAACAAATTTTCGATAAGAATTTTTCAAACAAGTAGGTACGTGTGAAACATTAAATGTTGCCGCGATTTTCCTCGTGCCAGTTTCGGGGTTCTCCTCAATTTCATGTAAAATTCCTTCTTCAAGTTCCGGTGTTCTTACTGTTTCAGGGACTCCTTTAGCACTGTGGTCTACTTTTAAATTTCCGGTTCCGTGAAGACGTCTAGGAATCCCAGAAAATGTTCTCGGATCGGGTAGTACGCGATTTGGATACCGCTCTTGGTATATCCTCCTGGCTTGGTATGCATTTCCGTCGGCAACCCCATAAGTAAAATGCATGTCAGCTAATTCACCGATTGTAAAATTTACCATTTTTTATGAGATTTTACCTCCTACTCTAATAATTTTTTAATAATGAAAAATCAATGTCAACTTTATTGCGAAAAGAAACGTAAAAAATTATGGCACTTTACCCAGCCTACTAATTTTTATTTCATTTGCTTTAAGGGGGCATTTAATGAGCTTACCGTTTTTTCTATCCAAACATTTAATATTATGCCTACGTGAACGTCATTTGTGAAAGTAGAAAATTAATTTTTGCCCCACAAAAAGTGTTTCCACGCATGGTGGGTGTCTACAAAATGGCAACAAAATATCAAAAGCAGTCTCAATGAACTTGGGGAAAAAACTTTTTTTGGTTTTCATTTTTTTACGTGCAAATGGTGCGTCGTACGAGAGTAAGTCTAGGGACCGAATTTGCTGTAAAATAAATGGAGATTTTAAAAATAATTTTAGTTTTTAGAAAAAGCAGTGGCGTACCATTTTTTTCTTCAAAAATGTTTAGTTCAAACCTCGTACGGACGTCATTGGCAAAGATTTTAAAACATTTTTTACATCAAACAATGCTCCTGAATGATTAATAGGTGTGTACAAAATTTCATAAAAATATCTGGAGTGATAAGAAAATTATAATAAAAAAGTAAATTTTTTCTTAAAACTGTAACACCCTGTAGCTCAAAAATTAAGAGGTTTAGGACATATGTTGATATAAAGTTTTCTTCTTAAAATGACCCAAGGATTCACACCCTGAAGTATCGGCATTCAATTAATAAACACCCTGTATATTTGAAGAGAAAAATTTTACGAAGTATGCACTAATATATAGGGTGTTCCATTTAAACAAATTTATTTTCTTTAATTTAGCGATTTCCATTATTCAATTGTTCTTTTTAATACTGTATCATAAAAATTCATAAAAAAACTAAGACTGCATTAAAAACTTTTTTGTAATTTCAATAATAAACTCACAATAAGTTGTCAGATTATAGTGACTAACCGTGTACAAGATTTTTTTGCCATTGTACCCAACGTATTAAGAAAAAATGTTTGACATATTTCTAATCTGTCGCCATTTTGGTCAAAGTAATATCTTCTATACTCCGCGGTCGAAATTATAGAGAGTGACTCAGACATAATATAAAAACACTATTACCATAACGCGTGTAAAATATAAAATGATTTTTATAACGGTAGAATAATCGTCTATCTATAGACTGACTTACACTGAACGTCGATCTATATTCTATCTCTGTCTTTTGCACTTGGTAGGGAATAGGGAAATGCTTTTTTAGAGGGTGTAAACGGACTTGATTTACCCGTCCTGAGAAACGTCATAGCATAAGCGTAGACGAGGGGTCTAATTCCGTGGCTATAATAAATTTATAAATTAAAAAAACACAACTGGGACGTTTTAAAATGCTGTAATAATTAAAATGGATCAAAGTGCCGGTTATAGCAAAGCGTAAAGAAATATTAGATGTTATGTTTTATTACTTTTCGCTTTGCACTCATTTCAATTATCCTGCTTGATAGCCATACTGTTTGGTCATTTTTAAACATATTTCAAAATTGTTTATGGATATTTTGTCTTTCTTCACTATTTATCTTTTTGTCACATTCTTTTGTTTTACAATAATTGCACGCATCATTTATAATTGGATGCTTATTTCTAGCATTATCCTGTTTTTCTAATTTGGTTCTGGTTCTTTTTCTATTTATATTTTGCGAGGTAATTCTTAACAACTGTTTATTTTGATCATTGTGACTTACTGTTTTTTCGTTATTTCTGACATTTTTTTGTGTGTCTTTTTGTACTTCTTCTCGATGTTCTATCACATTACTTTGTTCCCCGTTTAAAAATTCATTATCGTTATTATTAGGTATATATTCTGATATATTTGATTCTATTACAAGCGTGGAAACGTTTTCAGAAGGATTAGTATCATCTCCTTTAGTGTTTAAAACATTAAATATATTTTTTAATAAAGTCAACTCTACGTTTTTTAATAACAATAGTTTGATTTTCGGAATCGGTTGAATTGCAGCCGTCATCATTTAGCAAATAATTTTGGTTATTTTCGGAATCAGCAAATTCGGTATCATGTTCTTCATGTTCCTTATTTTCGTGTTCCTGAAATAATTAAAAATGTGTAAAATAAGAGGTAGGTACTTAAAATATTCTTCACTTCATTGTAAAAAACGCTACAATTAAAGCTTAAATTTGATGTCGTTAAAAACACCTGAAAAGATATATCACTCAATATTTTTAACTTTAGTTTAACCCCCTCTCCTAATAACCCTAAAAACAGTATAGGACAATTGTATTTAATAATACCATCCCTCGATCGAGTCTTGCCTACCCTCTTCATAATATAGCATCTGTGGAAAATAAAAACGGCGTACGCCAAGAGAGTTCTTTCCCGCGAGACGGGTACGGTACGGTAGAGAGTGCCGCTGCGAGCAGCAGTGATTTAGTGTGCGATTAATAATATTGGACCGTGTCAATCAAATGTTATATAATAAATAATAATAATAATAAAGGACTTTATTTCTTCATAATTCACTTTAAATGATATACATTAAAACAAAAAAAGAACTATTGTTAACTATTATATCAGGGAATTAAAGAAGAAAATGCCGAAGATCAGCTGGTTGTGTGCAACACAACCTCTGATATTAATCTTAAGCACACACAAAAGCAACAACATTAAATGACAGCGAATAAATTGAACATTACAAAAAACAAATAAAAAAGTACAAAAATTTTAACTAGGAACACATTTGATAATATATTGTAAGGAGCATGTTTTAACTGGGGCTATCAAGCAACTTCTTCTTAAAAACTTTCTTGAAGCGATAAACCGTTTCCAATTTTAAGACCTTTGACAAATTGTTATATATTTTAGACACTTGGTACGAGAAAGATCGTTTAAACAATTCTGTACGGTGAGAAGGAGGCGTCAGTCTTCCTCTAAATCTAACGTTAATGTTATGAACATCGCCTCTAAACTTGATTTCTGCATATAAATACTGAGGAGCTTTTAAATTTATTATTTTATGAAATTTACAAGCAGCATGTAGCTGTCTGCGATCGGACATATTTAGCCATCCAACCTCTTTTAGCTTGTGAGAGATACTCTGTCGTTTTCTGATAGCAAATATTAATCTAAGGCATGCATTTTGAACCGTTTGAATTCTTTTAACATCTCTATAATCAATACAAGGGCCATAAATGATATCACAAAAATTAAATCTTGACAAAACAAGTGACTCGCAAAGTAGAATTTTAACTCTTTTATTAATATAATGTCTGTGATTATAGATCATCTTTAGATTCGCATAAGCGCTACGTATATTATTATTAATATGTATTTTAAATTTTAACGACGAATCCATGATTAGTCCTAGGTTTCTTGCGTTACTAACAGGTGAAATCTCTTGATTATCAAATTTAATACGTATGCGCTGTTCTAAAATATTCTGTATCTTTTTTTGAGCAAATACTAAAACTGATGTTTTTTGGGGTTTATGCTTAAACTATGATTCTGTGCCCACTTCATTATGTTAGATATGCCATTATTTATTTCATTTAGAGCCAGATTATAGTCATGTGGTTGAAAAGTGTGATATATTTGAGTGTCATCAGCGTAAAGATGGAATTTACATTTATCAATTGCTTGATCGATAGTGGAAGTATACAGCATAAAAAGCAAAGGGCCTATAATTGAACCTTGCTCAACACCCGATGTTATTTCCAGGAGGGTAGATATATTATCTCCTATTTTGACACACTGATATCTATTCTTAAAATAGTTGCGAAAAAATTGAATAGTACAATGAGCAAAACCAAGATATTTAAGAAGAGCAAATAGGACTTCATAATTCAACGTATCAAACGCCTTAGAGAAGTCAATCAGTGTCAACACAGTTACTTTTTTTTCATCTAAACCTCTCAAAATATCGTCAGTAATGCACATTAAAGCGGTCTCGCAACTATGCTGAAGTCTAAAACCTGACTGAAATTGTGGTATTATATTGTATTTATTTGCATACTCCCGAATTTGTAAGTCGACTACCCGTTCTAAAACCTTTGACATTGTTGGCAATATGCTTATAGGACGCAGGTCTTTGAAATCTTGAGGATTATTCATTTTAGGAATAGGCCTTACGACAGCCACTTTCCAGGAATCCGGGAAAAATCTATTTAAAAGACAGGTATTGATAATATGAGTTAAATATGGAATTATAAAAGGACAGCAATATAACAACATTTTAATATTTAGATTGTCTTGGCCTTGAGCACTGGTTTTAATATTGTATAAAATTTTTTGTATTTTATCTTCCGTGACAGTAGAAAATTTAAAGTGTTCCATGTTTTCCCTAATCGTATGGTTCAAGTAATAATTAATTGTATTTTGATCACCAGGTAATTTAGGGACAGCTGCGCAGTAGTAATTGTTAATGCTATTTACATCCTGTAAATTCTTAGGCATACAAGTTTCATGTTTACGCGAATTGAGTTTTAACTTTTTCCAAATAGTGTTGACACCATCAGACTTCAGTTTATGTTCTAAATAGGCCTTTTTTTCCTGCCTGCATGCAAGAGTGGTATAATTTCTCAGCATTTTATAATAATTATAATGGTTTACATTCTTACTAACCCTCCATCGACTCCTAGATTTATTTCTAAGCGATATCAATAAACGAATATTATCAGTAATCCATGGACTATAATTTTTTGTAATTCTTATAGTTCGTAAAGGCGCATGGTTATTAAAAAGTTCAAGTAAATTACAATTCATGAAAGTCAATTTACCATTAACATCATCAATATCAAAAATAATTTCCAAAGGTATAGCTCTCAAGTCCAAAACAAACTGATCGTAATTAAAATGTTTAAAGCATCGCATGGTTTTAATTTCAGGCTCATTTTTACGAGGAATTGTTAAGGTACAATACGTTAATTCATGATCAGACATATTGTCAACAGAAAGAACTGTAACCGATTCTATTAATTCTTCACTAGTAACTATTATTAAATCAAGTAGAGTAGCTGTCGTGGGTGTGATTCTAGTCGGTGAGTCAACAAGCTGATACAAATTTAATGTCTCAAAAAATGAGTTCAATTTATGAGATGCAACTGTATCAGTTAACATATCAACATTAAAATCACCTAGGCAGAATAACTCATCACAACCAAGTAGCAAATCTGAAAAGTTTGTTTCAAAGGAGTTGGTAAATTCATTAATTGAGAACTTGGGGGGTTTATAAATCACACCTATCGCATACTGCTTTTGTTTAATTGTAATTTTAATCCATAATTGCTCTAGAAACTTATCAGTTTCTATAACTGTAAACAGGTATAGAATTCTTGATATAAATAGGTACTCACGATCTTGCCTAATTAGATTATATCCTTCTATTAGAATGAAAAAGTCGTCTATAGCACCTGTAAGCCAAGTTTCTGTGAGGCACAATATATCATATTTATTCTTTAAAACATGCTGCCTTAAACAATCGATCTTAGGAACAAGTGAATGTATGTTCAAATGTGCTAAAACTAAATTATTATTAACAGTATTCATTAAGCAAAAACAGTTATTTTAATAATTTTCAATTAAGTATATATAATGAAAAAGATACAAAATGTAAAACGACGTAAATTCCTAACTATCCTACGTTAAGTAACAAAAACAACAGAAACGTTTCATGTACAACAAAGTAAATTATTTTTCGCGAATATTATCTTCATAGTCCAAATCTTTTACACTTATAATTTTCCGTTTTCCCTCTCCATTATTGCAATACAAATTTCCACCCAATGACCACGCCTTATTCTTGCCATATCTTTTTTAAGTAGTGACGCATTAAATGATGTAAGATCATCAGAGAAGAACAATCCAGAGTCTTTTAGAGTATTTTTATTTTTCATTACACTATGTTTATCTTCATAATTTTTAAATTTGACAATCACTGGCCGCTTATTGTTATTCCCGCGAAGACGATATATGCAGTCAAAATTTGAATTATCTAAATTCAATTTAAACTTTTTGTTTATTAATTTAATTACATCATTTAGATTTTTATCTGGCTCGTCCTTTAACCCAGTTATTCGTAAACTATTTCTTTTTTGCTGCTGTTCGATCCGGTTATTTTTTTGCCGCAAATAAGCATTTTCTTCAGACAGCTCACTTAAATGTTTTACGACATTTTTTATACGACGCTCTATTTCACCTTTAACTTGCTTAACAACGGCGTCAGCGATGGACTGAATAAATTCCTTGTTCTGTGATAATGTTTCATTGATAGTGGACATCAACATCTCCTTAATTTCACTAATTTGCTGCCTCGAGAATGGCATTTTTCAAAGTCACTTATACACTGGTACACTAGATATATCTTGAGACAGAAACCAGCGAATTGCACTCTGTTGTAACACAGTTATATTTACAATTAGCAGGAACGAGAAGAACACGTCTACTCACTATCCGCCATGTATCTGATG
>NW_019418188.1:3563-19745 GCF_000390285.2 Anoplophora glabripennis | reverse complement strand
TTCTTTTACGGAAGGAGACATCGAAACACTTTTTTAATAAAAGTTGCTGTGGAAAAATAAGGCATTACATATGGTAGAAAAATATGTGTGAAATCAGGAAAGACAATTTCGATGAGATCACAACCCATATGGTCATTATCATGACAAAGATCTCTTGAGATTTCCTATTTTAAATCGATTAAAAAATCGATTTTTTATTTTTTTGTTACTTTTTGCCTCTAGCTTTTTTTGAGTAAAGATAGGTATAGGCATTGCTTCATAGAAAAAAAAGTAGATGCAATTTCCTTCAAAATAAGCGGTTATAAAGTATTTTTGGAGGAAATTTGACTGATATATGGTCACTTAAACTTACAATCAACCAATTTTTCGATTTTCGTCGCGTTTACCCTTATACGTTTTAATTTTCATTTTTTGCAAAAAAGGAAGGAAATAAGACGTTCAGGGATTTTCATCACATGACTTGTTCGAAGGGTCGTTTTTAACATAATAATGATTATAATTCTTACTTCGTCCAAAAAGTAAAAAAAAAATCAAAAAACCTTATTTTTTGCTTTTTTAAAATTGTTTATTAACGATTTTTTTTCTTTTAAATTTTTTAAATACAAAATATTTCCTATGAACTATACCGAAATTTTGCTTCGTTTGCTTCGAAAAATTGGCTAATTGTAAGTTTGAGTGGCCATATATCAGTCAATTTTCATCCAAAATTACTTTACACCTCTTATTTTGAAGAAAATTTTATCTACTTTTTTTCTATGAAGCAATGCCTATACCTATCTTTACTCAAAAAAAGCTAGAGGCAAAAAGTAAAAAAAAATAAAAAATCGATTTTTTTGCTTTTTTCAAATAGATATTATATAATAAATATTAACGATTTTTTGCATAAAATTTTCCTTTTAACTTTTTTAAATAAGCCATTTCTATGGAAAATTCTATGAACTATAGCGAAATTTTGCTTCGTTTTCGAGCTACAATTAAAAAACTGAAAGGGGTGCTTTTTCACCCCTATCTCCAATTTCCACCCTCTAATAATATAACTCCGGGGTTTTTTAATCTAAAATGACCATTTGAACGATTCGTGTAATAAAATATTTTGAAAGTCATAGTTCCTTTCAAAATCCTGTAATCAATAGCCTATACGGCTAAATTAATTCATCGTTCTGTATAAGACCATATTTTCTTACAAACATTTAGTTTATCAATAGGACATCTAAATCGCATTTACATACAACAATAAGGTATACATATACTGAGACACTTCCATGTCGTGGCAATTTCCTGGATCTTAGGTAGGTATAGATTTATGTCGGCCCGCAAGACAGGGTTTGCCGGCCCTTCGATATCGGATTAATCCGTGTTTTGCACTGGATGCGTGTCTATAGAACGCTATTAAGTGTACGCGATGATGATATATACGTCTGTGAACCTTCATGGGTCCGGCACAGAACTCAAGTGGGGCGAGCCCATCGATCACCCTGAGATCCCTGTAACTGACACTGGTAATAACACGTCGATTTTAAACATAATCGTGAGATACAACCTCTTTGAGTCCCTCACACGCCTCGTTCGTGCTCAAAGGAAATGCTTAAATGTAGTAACTAAAATGACTTATCCCTTATCCCTATGCTCGCTATCTGAAGAGTGTTTGACACGGATGTTGTTTATTTCATTGCAATTGTTACGAGTTTATTGAGATTTGTGCACTCCAAAAAACAAATGTTGTACTTATGTCATATCTTTTTTAGGTTCTTATTAATTTATTTTTTCGAATTTTCAACTATGCACATAATTTTTTTGCGAATAGTTTATCTTTCTTAGAAATTTTTCATTTATTGCATTATTGCTTAAAGGTTGTTTAAAAACTAATAATTCAGGGTTATTAAGAACAGAGCGCTACACGGAAAAACAACGCACTTACATTGTTGAACAATATTTTAAAAATAATGGCAGCTACTGTTCACAAGTTTCGTACCAGAATATGGTCGGTATAGTGATTTAACTTTATCAACTGTGGAGAGATTAATTGAGAAATTTAGGGAGACTGACAGGGAGACTTAACACTCTAGCCCTCCACCAACAACTCGTTCAACACAAAACATCGAAGCAGTTTTTAAGAGTGGTGCTCAGAGTCCATCAATTCCTTAAGAATTGGAAATTTCAAGAAACTCTCTACAGAGTATTCTCATGAAAGATTTGCATCTTCATACTTCTATAATTAACTCAAGAACTGAAGTCTACTGACCACGCAGAGCGAAAGGAATTTGTTGAATGGATTACGGAACAACAAGTGAATGCTGATTTTTCGAACAAAATCATATCCAGCAATGAAACTTAAGGTTTCATTTTGATAGCTTTATTAATCGACAAAATTGTTGCATTTAGGATTCAGAAAATCGACGAGTGATTGTTGAGGAACAAATGCATCCACAACGCGTCACTGTTTGATGCGGATTTTTGGGCCGGAAGCATCATCGGAGCATTCTTCTTCGAAAATGCAGCTGGTCAGGCGAAAACAGTTAACGTGCTCGCTATAGCAACATGATAGTCCAGTTTTTTGTGCTAAATTGCAAAATATGGGTGTAGACGGCATGTGGTCTCAACAAAACGGTGTCACATTGCATGCATCCCAAGTCTGTGATCCCAAGAAACAATTCACTTACTGCTTGAGTAATTTCCTGGTCGTGTAATTTCCCATTTTGATGGTCACATAATTGGCCGCCTAAATCATGCGATTTAATGACGTTGGACTTTTTTCTCTGGGCTTTTTTAAAGTCTAAGGTTTATGCCAACAAACCCACGACGACTCACGTCCTGAAGGAGGATATTGAGCGCTGTATTAACCCTCAGCCAGCGGCATTTATGCAACACTGTCATGGAAAATTTCGGCAGAAAAGTGCGTATGTACCAGCCGTGGAGGCCATTTACCCGATATGCTATTCCATACACAACCCTATAGCGTATACTTTATGAAGCAATAAAGAATTTACAATTTTTATTTAATCTCTGCTTTTTTTACTCCGTGTGAAATTATAACAAACATTTATTAAACAAAATTCCTAATAATGTTAATTTTAAACTAATTCTAAAATACAAAATTTTGTAAAAGGATATTACATTGGACTACATGACATTTGTTGATGTCTTCTGTCCTTAATGAATTGTTATTTATTCGTTGTTCTGCTCCTGTGTCACGAAGCTACCGAAAGGGCTATTAAATTCAAATTTATATGCATAAATCGGAAAACCGAGCATGTTATCCGATCATTAGGGGAGCAGTTATTAAAAAAAAAAAATACGGTAAAATATTACCTCCCTGGGTAACTGGTGTATCCAGAGGTTAAAAAAAAATCATAAAGTCGAGCCTTTTGCGTAAAAAGTTAGAATTTATTGCTCCTTTTATTAAAACGCATAAAAAGTTTCGATGTTAAGTGATATTTATCGTTTTTTCGTAATAAATAGTTATTCCTCATAATTGGAAATGACAAAAGTTATTTATTAATTCAGACAAGATGAAAAATTGTCTCCAGAAATTATGATGCATAGCCGCTAAAAAAATCCAGAAAATCAAAACGCTTTATAACTTTATATTTGCATGAATTATGAAACTTAAATAATATTCTACAAGAAACACGATATAGTAATTATAAAGTATTTTTAGAATAAGATACATTTATGAAAAATATAAAAAAACTTTTTCCAAATACTTACCCACATTCTAAATTTATTCTTTATAGGTTCAAAATTAATGTTTCTTTATTATCTTTGACGTCTAACAAATCATTTTTAAATAGGTAATATGATCTTGTATAGTGCATTTCATTTTTGGTGTATCACAACTGATATAAAAATTAGAAAGTTGGGATTTTCACAAATGTTTTTTGAACAAAATTTTATGGTCAAAACAGACTTTCGACATGATTAATAAGGAGTTACTGCTAAAAAATAATATTGTAATGGTTTTAGTTGGACATTCCTGAGGTTTTGACACTTTACCAACGGTTTTGAACTTACAGATCAAAACTGCATTATTTTAATTATAATCGGTTAATAAATAAAAATGGGGTGGCTAATTCTTAAATAGAACACACTGTATTTATTTCCCATAGTTCATTACTGCACATAAAATACTCCTATTATGTGCACAGAATTATTCAGAAAGTGAAGAACCCCTCAAATTTAGCGCCACATCTTTCTGCGAAGAAATAAATTTATCATTTAATTCAATTTAAAAACTGTCCCAAAGGGCCGAGAGGACCGATCTGAATTTCAAAAGCAATTGGGCGGATAATTTATAATTCGAAGGATATTGCAGAGAAAATCCCTGCGTAAGGTTGTTTAGTTTGAGTTCTAAAGAAACAGACTGGTAGAATTTTAATAGAAACTTTATTTTATATTTCGAGAAACGATTTTTGCATCAAATACTATTCTCATCTGTATAATCAAATAAAGGGGATATTGTTTCTACAACTTATGACATTTGTCAGAAGGTACGTTGAGTGTAGAATAATTATAAATTGATACGTTTTGACATTTTAGTACGAAGTAGATACCTGATAATAGTCGCTTTGACTATTATTTGATTTGAATTATATACACTAAAATTAAAAACTGTGTAGAATTATATTAACGATTTTTTTATCTAACTGTTAGTAATTTTAATCTACCCGAGAAGTGTGTTAGTGATTGAAAATGCCCCTCCAATCGGTTCGCGTAAAGCGAATATTGAAACTTGATTTGCAAAATTTAATTAAAATACACAAACCAACATAAAACTTCCGCCATACAAATCAGATTTAAACCCAATCGAGTTGGTTTGCGTTGCTATGAATATCAACTTCAATTTAACATCCGTTGAGATCATTTGTGATGAATCGATAGGAAAATGTAAATCTCGGTAAATAGCAGTGGAAAGAGAAGCGTTGTTAGCAGCACGCCGACTCAGGAAAATAATGACTGGAGAGATGGTCCTATTTCATGATTATGGAAACATCTATGTAGGAATCAATTCTGATTCTTCGAGACTCGAATAGAGAATCAGAGCAAATATAAAGACAAGTGTGATAAGTACCCTGGAAAGATGGAGCCTGGTATGGTGTACGAATGGTTCCAAAATGGCCAGAGGAACAGACTCAGACCAGCGATACAGCCTGGGAAGGCTTCTTCACTGTATTCCAAGTAGAAATTTTCGCAATAACGGTGTTCTTAGCAGAGAATGTAAGTAGATACAGACTCACATAGGTATATGTACTCGTACATATTCCCTGATAGTCAGCACGCCCATTTTAAAGGTAAGAAAACCATCGATCGTTTTTTCTTCATATTCTCAGTTATTTTATTTCCAATAAGTCATATGAACCAGTAACAAAAAATACAATCCAATTTCAAAATAAACTAGTTTTTTAAATATTAACTTAATATTATTTGCAAATCCCTAATTTAATACATATTTTTAACATTTAATAGCTCTAAGAATGTTTTGATAATACACTCGTAATCTGTATTAATCCGATCCTGAACAAAGTTCCAGGTGGCGTTATCCTAAATTATACGTCTTATTCCTTCTATTGCGTTCTTTCTCAATCTCGCGCAGCTCCGCCCTATCCAGAAATACAAACTTATTTGTGTCGGTCTGTACTTTTCCTATTTCCCTCGTAGCACACACATAAACAGGGCTGACGTCGAGCAGAGCCCGCTAACTTTTAGATTAGATTTTGCGACCGCGGCCCGGAACATCGCTGGGAACATCCAGCATTCCGGGCGTCGTCCTTAATGAAAACAAATATCGACTGTTCGCGGCGCGCATAGAAGGTTCGCAACATAATTACCTTCCACGTTTATATGTAATAAAACCGGCCGCTGGCGTTTAAAAGCTTATGGCAGTTAAAATTAACTGTAAAATCCTCTCTTATGGCCGCGCCATAAACCGTATTTCTAATGAATATCGACCCCAGTTTGGAAGCAATAAAACGGGAGCAGCCTCAAAGTTACTCTACCGCTGAAAACAAGGTTAATAATAAAAACAATACGTCGCAACTTGGGCCATAAAGGAGAAATATTATTACCGCTGTGCGATAGGGATAGCCACACCGTCATTTTAATGACGTCACAAAAGTAAAATTGGTAAAATCCAACGACCTGTAAACTTAATTAGACCCAGTGCATTGTACTCATATTTCATAATAGGAACAATCCAAGAGTTTCATACAAAAAGCGGGCAAATCCGCTTGTTAAGTATCAATTTCTTTTTGCTCATGATGCAGTTTATGAACCATGTCAATTGAATCTGATAAATTAGTCGAGGAAATAAAGCACTGAACCTCTGAATTATGTGCAGTAAGATGGATCGTGATGCGGTTTTTTGCATTCGATTCGTTAGAGCATCCAGAAAGTTTGTGACCCTATGTGATCAATGAGAAATGAAAATTGCATCGGTGCATAGAAAATGCATATTTTAAATTGCATCTGGAAGAGTTAAAATATGAAAAATTTATAACTCGGAAAATATTGACGGAAATGAGTTTAATTTTGCTACTCGGGGGTTTTTGGGGTCGCTCAACACGAATATCACGACGGCAACGGTCTCCGAGGTACCTAGTGCCCCAGGGTGGCCGGTTTCCACGTCGTCTCCTGGAGTTTTGTGGAAATTCGTTATAAACTTAGCCGAAACTCGTTACCTCGGGGTTTTTGAGGCCATGGGACGTGTCTTCATTTACCCCTCGAAAGTGTTCGTATTTACCCCAAAGCATTTAATTTTTGGGGTAAATGTGGACACCTGTTTTAAACAAAACAAACCTGTTTTTAACAAACAAACTATAAACTGCAACAAAATGTAATATATCTCTGAATTTATGGCACAGGATGGGTCACTTGCTGTATTAAATAAACATTTTGTAATGAATAAATGTATTTTTATAATAAAAAATAATTAAGAATTAAATAGTTGTCACAGAAACCAGCCATCCTNCGACCTCAAAAACCCCGAGGTAACGAGTTTCGGCTAAGTTTATAACGAATTTCCACAAAACTCCAGGAGACGACGTGGAAACCGGCCACCCTGGGCACTAGGTACCTCGGAGACCGTTGCCATCGTAATATTCGTGTTCAGCGACCTCAAGAACCCCCGAGTAGTAAAATTGAATTCATTTCCGTCAATATTTTCCGAGTTGTAAATTTTTCATATTTTAACTCTTCAAGATGCAATTCTAAAAATGCATTTTTCTTATGCACCGATGCAATTTTCATTTCTCATTGATCACATAGGGTCACAAACTTTCTGGACGCTTTAACAAATCGAATGCATAAAACCGCATCACAATCCATCTTACTGCACAGAGTTCAGAGGTTAGGCCGTTTTTAGTGCTTTATTTCTTCGACTAAATATTAAAACGCCTATAGGGTATTTATGGACATGTGTAGTGGAACTCCTTGCAGAAAAATCGGATAAGTCTGGAAAATCTTATAAGGGGCAGAGACGAACTGTATTTTATCAAATGTTATTAAAAAATGCAGTCATAGGCGGCTCATGTCATTTGTTTAAAATAAAACATGTATGACAGACGACAAATAAGTTTTCTAATAGTTACACTTTGATCAGCTCGCGTCATTCAATTTAACTATACTAGGTATAAGATTTACTATTGTACATTTTTTTTCTGTACTTGATCATTTATTTTTTTATAATTTGTTATTTGTTAGTTTGTATGTGGTGTGAATAAAATCATTATAACAATATTTGAAAAGAATATTTTGTTTCGGTGTGATTTAGATAAAATAATATATTTTCCTGTTACATCATACATTGCATATAGTAGTCGACATGTCTCGAAAACAAGTAAATATTGAGAAAAACTTTATATTACAAAAATTACTCAAAATTTAACGATCTTTCAGATGGACTGCATTTCCACGTTACAGGGATCAAAAAATTTTTTAGTATCGCCATGCCATCTATATAGAAGATTTGAACTAACATTTCTAACTACAATTTGAAGCTATTCAAGGGACCTAACAACCCCAATTTCCTGAAATAAAATAAATTTCTTCATTTCGGAGATATTGGTAGCGGGTGTGTTAGACGACACACCCTGTATATATTATACTGGCTGTTACAAATTCGCTTCTCACTACAGGGATCTCGGAAACGGTAAGAGGTACGAAGTAGCTTAAATAGGGGCAAAGTTGCCTTTCTCATGGCCACTTTTTGCCCTCTATCGAATGGCATAATCAATTTTTATATGTAACGTTTCGTCTCTCCAGGACCATCATCAACTTCATTTTTTAAAATACGACCCTAGAAATTTTATTACATTTTTTGCAAACCTTCATGACCCCCAATACTGTACTGCCTCAGCCCGAATGAGAATCAGACGTTTTGTCTCGAAAAATTCATCTTCAGTGTAATCGTTCCAAATTTATCTAAAATTTTTATTTAGACTTATTTGTTTATTGAACTATCGTACACTGTAAGTGTCGTTAGACCCTGTGACATCCATCTAGTTATTTAAACCATTATATTACCACCACGGGTTACAATAAAACATTTATTATTATTAACTATTACCATCACTTGGTCATACATAAACAATAAGTTGTTGCGTCAAAATGAAAACATTATTACAATTTTAATTTTATTATGACAAATTAATTATTAAAAATGCAAAAATTCAGTAAATGTTCAAAAACATTTTCCTTTTGGCAAAGGTTGAAAATTAATATCAACGTAATATTATCGGAATTTATTATATCTGTCACTGCAACTGTGAAAGAGCATGTCAGATGTATTTGTATGAATATCCTGAAAAAAATAGATCGGAATTTATTTGAATTTTGAGCACTCGAGAAGCTTAGATATAACTATGGACACGGAAATAAAACTCTTATGTTTTATTTTAATGCGTGGTAGTAATAGTTTAAATAGTGCCGAGCGTCGCAGTTTTGAACTCGCGAATTCCGATCGGAGTAGCTGTGTGTTTGCTCCCCCCACCACATACCTCATTGATTTCACGCGGTCTTGAATATCTTTGAGTGACATTTAAAAAAAAAATGAAAAAAACATTAAATTATTGCAATTGTTTATAAGCTTGAAAATTGCGAAAATGTTTAAACAATCATCCGATTTGAATTTTTCAAAAACCATTTTAAAGCTTGAGAGCTCTTCTTTTTGTGGTGAAACTTTCAAGTATTCAAAGGCTTTAGATTTTTAGAAATTTGATTTTGAAAATTATTTAATTTAAAAAAAATAAACAATTAGGTATTATGTAAAAACTATCTAACCGAATTGGATGAAATTTGGTGTGATGATTCTATGCACTAAGAAGTTTAATTGGGAAAAGTATGAAGATTCTAGGTATTATTCAAGTGTCTGAAAATAATTGACAAATAAACTAACATTTTTTGCAATTTTTTAAATGATTTTTCCGATTTTTGCAATAACAATAATTATTTTTTCGAATTGCAACTAACTCTATCTTGATCAAAATTTAATTACAANAAAAGTACTACCTCCCAGGTAAAACGTCTAAAAGTGTAGACAAAAACAAATATGTAACGCTGTTCTGTAATGAGTTAGGACTTGAATTACATTTTTATCGAAATTTTATGCACGCTTACCTACAATGCCGAATTCCCTAACAATGGAGACATAACAGACAAATATGGCTCAATTCAAAAGAAAATCTGTCACGTTCTTCAACGAAAACTTATATACTAAACAGCGATGCCTTTTATTGCAAATCACGTATAATAATTAGCAATAGTAATTATTTTGCTGACACCTACGACAGCTGGCCATTTTACAAAACTCGATCAAAAACTCTCCGAGAAACGCTCTTTACTCTACGCGAGGCGACGTTTTTCGGCAACCAATAGTGTTATCTTCCTCTTTTTTAAAACTTAAATAAAAATACCTTTCCACTCTCCCATAGATGTCCTTCAGTGTCCGAAAATATTATTAAGTGCTTATTATGTATCAATAAATATATACCAAATAAAATAAAATCTTAACAAGTGCTATGAAAAATATTATGAACATAAAAACGCAATCTTAACGAAACAGAGTATGAACGAATTTTCCTCACTTATATTGTTTTATTATTATTTAATTATTTTGGATAATTGTGTAAACAATGTAGGTAAATGTATTACAATACACACAACAGAAAATTTGTTTTTGTTTTTGAAGCGTTTTCAGATATGAAGTTTCTCTCATATACATTTTATATTTACCTATTTAATATTTAATTAAAACAAGAAAAACCAAACTCATATTTTAATTAATTGAGTATTTCCACAACTTTTAGAAAATTTACTTAAGTGATTCTTACACCAAACTCTTCAACCTTATTACTACGCCTCAAAATGTTTATACCTGCAATTCCACCAAATCATTGGAAATGTGGACAGTGGAGTTTGAGATTAAACGATTCATACTGTATGAACAAATTGAGCTATTGACGAGCTGAATACGAGTATAATCGGAGTTACAGCATTATTGTGACGTCACCACCAGTAGTTTAGATAATGTGTAATCGTACATGATAGAATTCGGTACGCACATGTTGCTAGATTAATTCAATAGTATCAGCAATTATTACGAGGTATATTTCATTGTAAAACGGTTTATTTCATTGCGATTTTCAATAATATGTAATTGTAGTGTCTGGTACGCGTTTATTATAATACAAACCGACACAAATAAGTTTGCGTCTGACACAGCTCCCCCTAAATTGTGCTCTGAATGCGGCCCCGCCAGGCGCAAAATGGTGAGGCATTAAATTTAAGAGGTAGATGATAATATAACTCAGTTAAGGGACATTCTAACAAAAATTATTAGATTTCTGTCTTAGAACTATGACAAATATACACCAAAACAGTTTATTTTTGCTACAATTTTAATTATCCATTGACGGTGGATTTTCGATGCATTTCCGTTACGTTACTTCAGGCACAAAGCCCATTTGACGTCGATCTGATACAATTTATAACATACGGCCACGTAAACAGGCACCCCGGGAACAGGAACTGATAAAAGGCAGCGAATTGTGACTAATGCAGCTGACCGGTATTTCGGACAGGTATTTATGTTGGCGTGTCGCGAACACTTCACGCCGAGAACTTATCAAAAGAACGGACGATTAGGTTTTCACGTTTCTTGATTTCGGTATTGTTAGTTTTGCCCGGGATAATAAAAAAATATATTATTAGTTTGTGTGTCACACAGTGGGAAATAGAAAGCCGGAATGAGTTTCGATTACAGTTATCGCAATTTAATATTATTGAATTTGTCCTTCACCTGTATAACAGGGAAATGTACTTCAAGGTGTCCCGTGAGCAGTGCTTTAGCGATTTCGAAAAACACCGATGTTTCTAATCCAAGGCGCGAAGTCACTCGCAAAGCTGGAAATACCATATTCACATTGCAAAAACTTTCAGCGCATAAAGACTGTCGCAAAAAACAGCCAGACATGGTTATACCAGCTGAAATTGAAAATTGTCACGATCTTTCGAATTCAATCGCCGGAGCTGCCCACAGAAATGCAAATTACTCACAACAGCCAAAGCCGCAACAGAGGATGTCAACAGAACCCGATACTTTTGGCAGGACTATCGACAGCAACGAGTGGGGCGGTAAAAATTTCTCTGAGAAAACACCAGAGAACGCTAGTAGAGCTCTAAACAGCTCCAAAATTATGCACAGTATATGTCCGAGACTATAGAGTTTCTTGCCAGAAACACACAACGTCGGTTGAAAAACGAAATTTTCATCCATATTTTGACTTCAATCGCCGAAACTATCAACAGAGCAGCAAACTGCTAAAAGCACATCCACCCAGCCAGGGAAGATGACATCCAGAAAGCTGATACTGTTGGCAGAACGACCGCGAAAAAACCCTAAAAAAGCTAAAAAATTTCGAATTTTTCCGAGAAATGCTAGAAATACCACGAAATTCTAACTGGGAAAGAAGACTAAGTTGCCTTACATAAATCTAAGATTTCAGCCAAATCCCAAGACAGATCAAGATGACCCCAAAGATCGTCCAAATTCAATGAAATCAAATGTCAGAAACGTAACGGAGATCCTCTTCAGGACATGGCCGAGCCACTCCGAAGTACTTTCGAACATCGAATCTGGTTTTATACAGATGAGTTATAGTCTTTCCGAGGTCAGTTGAACATGTATAAAAACGTCTAGTAATAAAATTTAATGAGTTTCATAGGCGTCCCTAAGAAAGTTTTCTGCTAAAGGTAAAAAATTATAATAATTTGTATATAATGTGTATTAAATTTCTATTATATGTTCATTTGACCAACAGCATATTTTAATAATTTATGTCCTCAAACAATTTTATTATATTGATGGTAAATTTCGTTTTGTTCCGTTTCAAAAGGTCTCCAAAATGCCATGTTGTAATAATATTAGTAAACAAAATATCCCTCTTATTTCCCCCTTTCGCAATTGTAATATGAANTTCAAATATTTCTATTTTCAGCAGCAATACCTATATATGTTTTCAGTCACGAAAATTGAATAATTTTATATATTTCGAATTTTCATCACCAAGATCGGTGGATACAACATTTTTAACAGTAAGGCGATGTTTCGCATTGTATTAGCTATGTCCTATCCAAATTTTGTTCGTGCTTTCAGTAGGAAAATTGAATAATTTCAAATATTTCGAATTTTCACCACCAAGAACGGCGGTGACAACATTTTTAACAGTAAGGCGATGTTTCGCTTTGTATTAGCTGTGTCCTGACCAAATTTTGTTCGTGCAACTCTCTTGGTTTCGACAATGCAATACCTACGTATGTTTTCAGCCAGGAAAATTGAATAATTTCAACTATTTCGAATGTTCACCAGCAATACCTATATATGTTTTCAGCCACGAAAATAATTTCAAATATTTTCACCACCAAGAACGACAGTGACAACATTTTTAACAGTAAGGCGTTTCGCATTGTATTAGCTATGTCCTGTCCAAATTTTGTTCGTGCAACTCTCTTGGTTTCGACAATGCAATACCTATGTATGTTTTCAGCCACGAAAATTGAATAATTTCAAATATATCGAATTTTCTCCAGCAATACCTATATATGTTTTCAGTCACGAAAATTGAATAATTTCAATTATTTCGAATATTCACCAGCAATACCTATATATGTTTTCAGCCACAAAAATTGAATAATTTCAAATATTTCGAATTTTCACCACTAAGAACAGCGGTGACAACATTTTTAACAGTAAAGCGATGTTTCGGATTGTATTAGCTATGTTCTGTCACCACCAAGAACGGCAGTGACAACATTTTTAACAGTAAGGCGTTTCGCATTATATTAGCTATGTCCTGTCCAAATTTTGTTCGTGCAACTCTCTTGGTTTCGACAATGCCTATGTATGTTTTCAGCCACGAAAATTGAATAATTTCAAATATTTCGAATTTTCAGTTTAGTAGACTTTAATATTACCCGACTAGTATTGTGAGTAGGGATATATTATGAGAAATACGTAGTAGTATAACGAGTATGTACAAATCTAGTACTCTATTACTTTGGAGCCTACCAACGATTACTGAGTAACGGATAATTATTATAACATTGACATTACTAGTCAGTACTCAGTCCGCTCATAAGAATTAATGTTATTTGCATTGTATTCATTTAACTCTGTATATTAACGAAATATATTGTTATACAAATATTCTCTATAAACAAATTTTTACGGTTCAAAACATTGTAAAACATTTTTATGAACCACAGTTTAGATCATCATACTAGAATCCAAATCACTCCGGAATAATTAGAGGCTTGCGGTCCTAAACCTAAAAAATGCTCAAATAAAGACAAAAATGCAGTAGAAAAGACAAAAAACAGACAGTTGAAAGGTTCAAGTAGAAAATGTCATCGAAGTGGTGTACATCACATTACAAACAAGAGCGTGTCCTACTCTTAACAGGTCCAGAATCTAAGTCCAAGACTGAGCTAGACAGAGATAGCAGTGATGAAAAAAGACTGTAAAGATGTGTTATTAGCTCAGTTCCTCGAGGTGCATACTACATCGGTAAAAGTCAATGAGAGAAGGGCCAGTGGAAAGGACGAAATGCCAGAAAATCTGTAAATCGACATATTTATATTGTATTATCTGTTTGTCTAAAGACGTGACAAAATTAATATCACGAAACTAAATGTAATAAATAAAAGTATTTAAGACATACAGGCTTGTTTTTTAAAAATTGCACGTAGTATTGTTTTTAAACAAAAATAACGTTCCAAGAGGAGTTTTGCAACGTTGTAAAATAACGGTTACATCAGCATTATAAGTTGCATAGTACTAGCAGAGGCGTGGAAGGTTTTGCGTGATTCTAACAACATAATTGGACTCTGGGGGGCAATGTATTCTTGAAACGTGTAATAAAACGAACTGCAGGATTTTACACGCAGGTTTCATACGTCTTGCCAAACCGGACCAGCCTGGAAAATGGTTCGTGATAGCTGGAAACAATTGGGAAATAGTAATTGTGGTATGTGTCAAAACGTACATATTACAAAAGACTTTTAATTCTCATATTCCCATACACGTTTCATTCGACCACAGTAATTTTTTAAGTAATGAACGTAGTAGGTGTGTATAAAATTAAAAATAAAAATCAATAATATCAAAGTTATAGTCACTTTCATGCTGCACATGCACATCAGCTACTAACACAATATGGCACTCAATACACGTACTAGTTATGTGTATGGTATTGAGTGCTGCATGTATGAGGAAATTGAAACAAGCAAATTACAGTTGACATAAATTATTTGGTAATAGCAGAAACTAACATCAGAGGTTCTGGGCCTTCTTCTTTCTTTCTCGGCCTTTGTAAACAGTAAGAAGTTAAATTTCTTATCTGTCTTTCTTCTATGTAAGTATATACATACAACAACCTCTTTTTAATTTTGATACTGTTCCTGTAAACGATCCAATAATTTTGAATATTTTGAAAATTTAAGTTTTAAGTATTTTAAAGCAAATGAAGCCTAAATTAACATCACGCCTTAACACCATTACTACATTCGTGCTGCGAGAGTATGCACACGTTCTCACGTCTCCCTTAATTAAGCTTTTAAATCTTTTAAAACTTTTACTATTCCAACAGTATGAAAATTATCCAAGATTTGTTCTATTTATAATACGAAGAAAGATCTCTTAGGTAAACCTATTTCAACTAATTTTGTAAAGTTTTGATATGCTTCTTCACAGTCGACTTTACCTTCACGTTCGTAAAATATTATCCATACATATTAAAAGACGTTCAAGCCACTAATCTGGTAAATATTGTGTATAATATAAGCATTCTACAGACTTGACCGCGGACTGCTCTTAAGAAAATGAAAAATGTGTATCATTATCCTTAATCAATTTNAATGGCATTATTTGCGTCCGGCGGCCATATTTGTGACGTCGTAACGTAACTAAACTACCGACTTTTACACAGTACCATCCCCAACATTGATCCTGGCTTTATACTAAATCAAAATTTTTATGATACTTTTACTCTTTACAAATGGAATCAGACTTTAGAACCGTAAGTTACGATTTTCGTCCGGCGGCCATATTTGTGACGTCGTAACGAAACTAAACTACCGACTTTTACACAGTATCATCCCCAACATTGATCCTGGCTTTATACTAAAACAAAATTTGTATGATACTTTTACTCCTAACAAATGGAACCAGACTTTAGAAAGATAAACTATGATTTTTGCCCGGCAGCCATCTTTGTGAAGTCGTAACGCCACTAAGCTACCGAATTTTACAAAGTATCATCACAAACATTCATGTTGCCTTCATGACGAACCTAAATTAGTAGGTTACATTTACTCCCCAGAAAGGAAACCAAACTGTCCATTTTTGACTACCTGGCTCAACGTCTATTACAGCAAAGACAGCAAATCTGCTAAATAAGTAATGACTCTTAACATTTAAATGTTTTTCCACAGCCAACCTACAGCTAACTGTCGGATTATATTCGTCTCTGTACTTATGTTCAAATATCTCAAAATCGGTGGGATTTAGGTATAGGGAATGCTTATACCAATGGAAAGAGAATTAACAGGTGCATCTACTGGCATTATAAAACACAGGGTGTTCTATTTAAAATAAGCGAGTTATTAAACTTTCAATTTGACACAATTGGTCCG
>NW_019418188.1:0-386 GCF_000390285.2 Anoplophora glabripennis | reverse complement strand
GGGATTGCGTCTGACTTCGTTGGCAGCGATTTGTATTCTTTGCCACAACTCTTCACACGAGCCAATAGATTATTTGTAAACTATATCTTTCATTCGAGACCAAATATAAAAATTAAAAGGATTGAAGTCCGGACTTCTGGATGGCCAAGCAAAAATGCTTACAAGGCCAATCCAGCGATTTGGAAAAACTGCATCTAAATATGCTCGCACTGGCCAAGAAAAATGTGGTGGAGCTTCGTCGTGCATGAACCACAAGTCTCTTCTTAAATAAAGTAGAACTTCTTCAAGCCGTGGAAGCATTATCGCTTGGCCACCCAGAAGTCCGGACTTCAATTCTCTTCATTTTTATTGGTTCGTTTGAAGAGTTGTGGCAAAGAATACAAATC
>NW_019418187.1:0-19708 GCF_000390285.2 Anoplophora glabripennis | reverse complement strand
TATAGCTACTCTTTCTGTTATTTTCATCAGGTTCATTGTGCAGGATTCTTATAAAGTCGAAAATAAGACTATTTATTGGATGTTTATTGTTACACTAACAACTCGTTTTCTTTTTGTAAAACATTAAACTTAATTTTGGAGACAACCTTCGAGCATATACTACTGGACGTAGCATGCAATTACAAAAAGTGTGGCTGAGTGTGCGAGTCGCAATTGGTTGGAGCATTCATTGCCAACCAATCGCGTGCGTGCTAGAGTGAGATGTATAAAGATCTCGAACACGCAGCCACACTTTTATATGCTCGAAGGTGACAACTGATACAGACAAAGCACAAAGCAGCTATTCGAAAACGGTTAGCGATTATGGACTTGCGTTTCAGAATAGACAACGTGAAGGAACAAAATGTTTTTGGGATAACATTGCAANGCCCACCTACGAAGGCTGTCCAGGCCTACACGAGATGAGGCAGGATAAAGAGGGATAATCCCTCTCGATCCCAAATCATTGAGGCCAATTTCTAGCCATGGAATAATGGCGCGAACCAAGTCAGATATGGTTTGGTTCTCCAAAAGACCGTGTGTGCTTTCCAGTTGGATGGTTAATAATTTTTATGGCTTTTTGAAAAGCACATATGATCGAATAATCCAAATCACTTAAATTTTGTCAATCGAATACCGCTATAAAACATGAACCACAGAACAGAATTTAAGCTTCAAATATCTGTTGTGTCCTCTGATCCTCTGAAAAAAGGTTATGTTTATAAACAGAATTAACAGAAATAATAATAAATTTGTATTGTAATTTATGACCCTCAGTTTAAATAAGTAAACTTATAACTGAGCAGGTGCACTTCTTCTGAAGTGCTTTTATGATTTGTCTAAACC
Organism: Anoplophora glabripennis; assembly: GCF_000390285.2. Lineage (NCBI taxonomy): Eukaryota > Metazoa > Arthropoda > Insecta > Coleoptera > Cerambycidae > Anoplophora > Anoplophora glabripennis. The sequence continues at coordinate 18,823 of NW_019418187.1, read as the reverse complement.
GTAATATGACATCACTTATGATGGATTACGAATTCAAAATGAAAACACAAAATGAAAGAATTAAAGTAGAGGATCTATTTGATTACGAGGGCTGTAAAGTCGGAAGAGGCACTTATGGACATGTTTATAAAGGACGTCGAAAAGACGGATCTGACCCCAGAGACTATGCTCTAAAACAAATCGAAGGGACTGGGCTATCTATGTCAGCTTGCCGAGAAATAGCAGTAAGTTGATATTGCAGGAAAATATCAATACGTAGGTTACCACTAGAAATAATGTATATCTTATTAGTTACAAAATGTGTGTCATATTTAATATTATTTATGTATCTCCAATGATGGCCCAAACTTTGGGATGAGTAGTTCAAACACGTGTTTTCAATTTATGAAGCAACAGCAGCAGTGCGTGTTTATGTGTATCATAATTATATATAGTTAATTTGTTGAAAGTGATAAATTCCACTAAAAATATGGTTGTATTATTTCTTAACTCTTACGATGATTATATTCAACTCATTAATCAATAATGTGCCTTTCTAGCTTTTGAGGGAACTGAAACATCCAAATGTAATTAATTTGATAAGAGTATTTTTATCCCATAACGATAGAAAGGTATGGCTTTTATTCGATTTTGCTGAGCACGATTTGTGGCATATAATAAAATTTCATCGTGCAGCCAAAGCTAATAAGAAGCCGGTGATGGTACCTAAAGGAATGGTAAAGTCACTTTTATATCAAATATTAGATGGAATTCATTATCTTCATTCAAACTGGGTATTACACAGGGATCTGAAACCAGCTAATATTTTGGTAATGGGCGAAGGACCAGAAAGAGGAAGAGTGAAAATTGCTGATATGGGTTTTGCCAGATTGTTCAATGCACCTCTTAAACCCCTGGCTGACTTGGATCCTGTTGTAGTCACGTTTTGGTATCGTGCGCCAGAATTATTACTAGGAGCAAGACATTATACAAAAGCCATAGGTATGTATGTAAGGGAGTAATTCTGCAAAAGGAGAACATCTCATGAATTTTTATTTTAGCGTGGTTGTTTGTAAATAATGGTTTTAGAGAAGTCGGAAGGAAACATTCTATAAAGAATTTCTCTAGGAGGTGTACAAATAATTATTTCTGTATAGAATCTAATTTCTATTTTACACATATTATTGAAAATGTCAGATAATATATATTTATGAAAAAAATTTATAGATACAAAAAATCACAAATAATCCCTACTTCCCTACTAATATTATAAATGTGAATGTAAGTTTGTTTGTTACGCTTTCACGCGAAAACTACTTAACCGATCATCATGAAACTTTGTACACATATTCTTGGAGGTATTAGAAGTAACATAGGATACTTTTTATTAAAAAAATTTTTTTTTACGAAATATTTTCTATATTTATTGTTTCAGGTTAGGTGTCATTTTTGTGGTTAATTCGTAATTTTAATTCTTACTCTGTTCTTCTTTAAAAATGCCTCGGAAGCGGAAATCTGGTCTATCCAAAAATTCGTCGCGGGCCCGTGCCGCCAAAGTTGCATGATTCATTTCTATTATACCCTTACCCTTGATCTCTTATACTTAATGGCTTCAATGCGAGCGAAGCCGCAGGTAAAAGCTAGTAGTAAATATAAAATATGTTAAATAAGAATTTTATATAGGGTGTCCTGAATAGGAGTTATAGATTTAACACCAGGTAGAATTCTTCATCAAAATAATTGAAAAATTTCCTATCAGAACTTGTCCAATGTATTAAGATTTAGAACCAATAACTTACGCTTGATTCAAACGTTTTTAAAACGGCAAACCACTAAAAATTGTAATGATAAAACATGTGTAAGGGGTAGTTTGCAACATGGTGTGGGTTCATTTTTATGATATAAATTTAAGGAAGCTAGTTGAAAATAAAATTTTGTCGAAATATATTTTTTTCTAATTTAACTCATGAATAGTACTAACTCGGACCTCCAGCGTCAATTACAATTTCATGTAGTTACAAAAAATATATCATGATCCTTTATAAAAAATAAATATTTCACCACTGTCTAAAGCAGAAGTGACTTCTTACTGATTTTTAAATGTGAAATTTTTTAATGATTGTTAAAATATATTGTTCCATAGAGAAATTTATTACAATTTATCGGTGCTGTTATCAAGAGAAAGCTGAGGATTTCAGTACATTATAATTTTAGTTTAATTAAACTTGATTTTTTTATTTTTTATAATTTAGATAATCTATTCTAATGGTATGGTTTCTGCTTTCTGTTTATTACGATTTTTTTGCAGACATATGGGCTATAGGTTGTATATTCGCTGAGTTGTTGACTTCTGAACCAATTTTTCATTGTCGTCAGGAGGACATTAAAACCAGCAATCCATATCATCATGATCAATTAGACAGAATATTTAATGTAATGGGTTTTCCCCACGAGAAAGATTGGGAGGATATTAAGAAAATGCCTGAGCACCCGACACTTTCAAAGGATTTTAAAAAATCAAAGTAAATTTGGAGATATGCTTCAAACACATATTTAGGAATTAATTATTCCTTTTTTCAGTTATCTCAACTGTTCTTTGGTGAAATATATGGATAGACATAAAATTAAACCAGATAGTAAAGCGTTTCATCTCCTTCAGAAACTGTTGTTAATGGATCCAAATAAAAGAATAACTTCTGAACAAGCCATGCAGGACCCGTATTTCCAAGAAGAACCTCTACCCACCTTGGATGTTTTTGCAGGTAATTTATTCATTGTACTACATATATTCAAGAATTCAGTGATTACTTCCTGCATTAAAAAAAATTATAGGATGTCCTATACCGTATCCAAAAAGAGAGTTTTTGACTGATGATGATCAAGAGGAAAAGTCTGATAATAAAAGACAAAACCAACAACAGCAACAACAACAACCTCAACAGCAACAGCAGCAGCAACAAACTCAGCAGCAACAGCAACAAGCAAATCAACAGGACAATCACAACCCTGCTAAAAGAGTTCGTTTATCGGGACCACAAGGGCATCCCGGACAGGTTAACCAACAGGTAAACAGTTTTAATTTTTAAAAATTAAATACTGTAGACAAGGCGTTTTAAAAGTTTTACAATATCTGTGCTACAAATAAAATTTCTAATTGGACAATATAATACGTGTACACCTCCTATTCTCTAATACTCACTGGACTGGGCATATTAATTGATGGTTATATACAGGGTGTAACTTTGGGTGGGGGTAATATTTATATAGAGGCTACCTTTAAAAACACGTCAATGGTTTGTTTTTTCAATTCCATGGCTATGCATTGTTGTCAAATTTCATATTTAAAGAAAAGGTTATTAGAAATAAAGTAAATTTACACAACACTTGCTGTGAGGTACTGCTCTTTGGCATGTTTCTTTTGTTGAATGGGTGTTTATCACAAGCATTTTATAGCATAACACTTGAAACTTTGTCTTCCACGGCGTTTAAAATTTCTGGTTCCTAATTTCCTACTCTTTGAATTTGGTCCTATCCAACATTAACGTATTTGCATTCAAAACTCCCATTATCTCTTAAATGTTGAACCAGTCTCACAAACATTTTCTTATTCAGTACTTATAAGTCGGGCTAATCTTATATCTTCTTTGCTTCTAAAAGTAAGCTCTAACCATATCAACTCTTTCTTGATTCATATACATGCATTTTCATATTAAACTGATGATGAAAACTGGTAACAAAGAAGGGAATCTGACCTATTACTTTTAGATTTTTCTTCAGAAAATAAAGTTAATTTTGTTTGTTTTTTATTTCTAAATAGTTGTGTTTAATGAGCATTTTTTGCTTTTTAATAAACACAATAAACTGTTGAATTTGCCAATTTTTAATAAAGAAAAATAAATGAGAGTAAATTATTGATCATTATAAATAAATATTGATTTTAAAAGAAAAAGAAGCAGAGAAAGTTAGTCATATATTCGATAGTTATTTTTAAATGTTACTGGTCATTTATGGTCACTGATTAGGCTCAGTTTTGATAAAAAGACTGCTGCCATTATTTATAACACAATACTAAATTTATTTAGGGTTTAATGATAATTACAGAATTTTCATAAGTGATTTCAAACTATTGTGACCAGTAATTTTGATTGGAACAGTAATTTTATTTTCTTCACGTTGGCAATAAAATTTCAGTAAAATTAAAACGATAAGATCAAGATTATATTAAAACGCAACATTCTGTTCACCGACTGTGATTGGTGTAATTGTTCAACCATCCAACAAATCAGCGGTCGCATTATCTCGAGCATAGGAGCAACGGTTTGTTACTATTCATTGTAAATGAATCATTAATATTGGTGACGCCAAGATTTAGGGATTTTTCGTTACCAGTACCAGTCGTGCAATGTTGGGTTGCCTAAGCTCGGAGGTCACATGGCTTGTAAACATTTATGAAGGCTGTGTATAATGTTCTCTCTTACTGTAAAATGTATTGATACTGTAATCTATCTTTTTTTTATAATATTCCTATTTCACAGCAGCAAGAATTTCACCAACAGCAAATGATGTATAATAACAGCTCCCAGCAACAACAACAAAATTTTCAACAAAGGTTTTAAGATTACATATAATTAAGATTAAAAAAATAAATAAGATATTTTATAGCAAAAATCAATCATTTACTTAATTGCCTATAACGAAATGTCATGGACATATTTTATTCTTGTAAGATTTTAGTGATAGGTTGTTATTTTGAGATTGACCTCTGAATTTGCAGGTTATTTGCTTTAAATGTATCAGACCTCAATTAAAGAAACTAGGTAGTTCTTTTTTTTATTCTAGGTTATATGAACTTGTTTCTTTTTGCCTTTAGGTGCCACTTTGACGATGACAATTAATTTTATATAATGTAGAATAAATACTCGAGTATGTGTTTAAATGCAAATGTAGAAAGGTTTTTGTTCCTATACAAGTTTTTAATTTTGTATAATAATACCTTCACTACAAAATTAAAATATATTATAGTTCAAAGCATAAACATAAAACTGAATTTATGTATTTTCTTAAACATGTTTTAGTTTTTCGATTTTGAATAAACCTCGTACTATTCTGTCTGATTTCTTACTCAACTTGTTAACTGGTTTATTGCTATATTGTTAATAATATACCGAATTTTTAATTATGAAAAGGCCAAAATAAGTATTAATAGCAACCCTTCTTGTAGCATAGTGACTTATTTACTATATTTTTAATTTATAGTTTGGCAAAATACCTACCTGAAAATGAAAGAGTAAATTTTAACAAAATTTAATTGCAATAAACTTATTGTGTATGATTATTTTAAAATATTACTTACTCGACGGCCAAAATTATAGATAGTGATTCATCGCTAGCTCTTGGACTAGTAAGGGGGATGAAGCGTGCCGGGAACGAAAATCCAATGGCGTGTCTGCGTAAAAGGCAACAAGATATAGAAAATATTGAAAAAACGTAATAAAACATAACATCTAATATTTTTTACGGTTTGCTATAACCGGCAGTTTGATCAATTTTAATTATTACAGCATTTTAAAATGTCCCAGTTGTGTTTTTTTAATTTATAAATTTATTATAGCCATGGAATTAGACCCCTCGTCTACGCTTATGCTATGACGTTTCTCAGGTCGGGCAAATCAAGTCCGTTTACACCCACTAAAAAAGCATTTCCCTATTCCCTACCAAGTGCAAAAGACAGAGATAAAATATAGATCGACGTTCAGTGTAACTCAGTCTATACACGATTATAGATTCTACCGATGTGCATGGCGAGCGGCACAAAGAAATAATATTGAACCGTATAGAAATCATTTTATATTTTATACGCATTATGGTAATAGTGTTTTTATATTATGTATTAGTCACTCTTTATAATTTCGGCCGCCGAGTTATAGTGTTATATTAAATGCTATTGTATTAATTTAATTATATGGAAAGAAACCTATATTGGCTTTACAATTTTTTAATAAATTAGTTTTAGATATTGGTTTTTTACTGATTTACGATGAGAATGGTCACTGAGAATAACATTGTTTTCAGAGCTAAATTTATTTATGTTAAAATAATTCAATATTCTTCAGAAGAAACTTCGACTGTTCTAGAGTTTCTTCTGAAGAAGGGAGCGATACATCTTTCGAAACATCAAGAAATCTAAACTAGGTGGCAATCAGTCCGGAACGGGAAATTGTTCACAGTTCAACCATTGACAACTGTCGTGGAAGTCTACAAACCAGGTTGATATGTAAATATTTTTTTCTCAAATACTGGTACTATTCAGTATTCTGTAACATGTTACATCAATTAGCGAGAACTTTAAGGTGGGTATTCATTTGTGTCAAATATGCCGCGTAACGTAACACCGAACATGTTACGTTACAGCTAGTGGCGACGGAAAATTGTTGCATGGTACGTGTAACAAATTTGACACGCGTAACTAATCTGGGACGAACCATCAGTTGTCGGTTTTTAGTCGTCGCATCAAAGGGATGCAACAGTACTTTCTGCCACATGTTGAGACGGGGTTACCCTTTCGCCGCAACGTTGTCTATTGCACATGTGATTTTGTCAATTTTTTATTCTTTTGTATATGGTCTGGGGTCAGTCTGTTTTCTGCAGTGACTAGGAAGAGGGTGTTTTTCTGTGTTTGTGCAAAATCAGTCGGGTGCATTCTGACGAAATTCTTGTACAGTTCACTTATATGTTGGAATTTTAAATCCGCCAACAAACTTGATCCACTATATATTGTCCTACTCTGATACAGTTTTGAGATCCACCATCGCAAAGATTTCCGTTTCTTATTCTTTAAAATTGTATGATGAATAAAAATATATGACGCTGCTGCTAACTGCAAATGCAGTGACAAATCAATTATTGTAGTCAGGTTCATACTGCGAGTTTTTGTTCCTGTGTCTTCTCGTAACCTTATTTTGTTACTTTACGGAATGAATGATATGACCAAAACCACACATACTTTCGCAGCGAACCGTGTCACCTTTTGCAATAAGCCCTAACATGTTTGTTGTTACGTTACGGAGCATTGCCACAAGTGGATATCCGCCTTTAGATGCGTGTAACATGAGCCGAAGATTTAAAACGATACATTTAATGAAAGCATAAATATTTAGATACAGACGTAGCTGGTGTGGGGAAGCTCTGGGGCGTCGCCCCCCTAGAAGCTTTCATAGTAAAAAAATTTAATTTAAAATTTAGTTTACAATGTTATCTACATGATTAAATAATAAATAATAAGAATAGTCTTATGAAACGTACATTAAAAACGAAACGTTAAATTTGTATAATGTGTAGTCAGTTTAACTCGATTTGCAAAATTCGTTTGCAAAGCTCTGAACACGTGGGTTCCTTGTATATGTGTAGTGTTTATAGTGGTGGTCATGGTTACCGTAGCGTAGCAGTGAAAGGCAGAGTGGGAGTAGCTCATATTTACTATACAATAGTAAACTACTATACAATACTAAACTTTACTATACGTAGTTTGTGCTATATATATCCTCTATTTAGTCCGACCGTAACCAAATAATAGCTATCCACCGCTTTTTTTTTAATAAACGTAATTTGTTCAGGTGTGGTGTAAAAATTCCTCAGGCAAGCCGTTGACTACGTACCCGACGTGACCGACAAACACAAAAGACCTAGACACCAACTTTTTGACCCTGGGTGACCACCCCAACGACATCCCCCCCTGCTCGCTAACCTTTTCTGTTTCAGAGACAGCCAGGATCAAGAAACGAAGACAACGACACACACACACACACACACACACATACACACCCCCCATACCCTCCTTACCCCTCCCCTCCCGCGCTAGCCTAAGGGCCACCTTAGCAAAGCGCATCCCAGGCTGCATAGCCGCACTACCCTACCCAACCATACCACACATAAACATGACACTACCCCCGGGGTTTACACAGACGAGCCGGCGAAGCAAGAAGAGCGCCAGAAGAAAGGGCCCTAGCCGGCGGGGCCCAGCCAGGACAAAAGGAGGTCCCACAAAGCGCCTACACCGGCCGCATTTGCGGTCGGGGTAGACGACGGATGGGGCCCACCTACAAAGGCTGTCCAGACCTACACGAGATGAGGCAGGATAAAGAGGGATAATCCCCCTCGATCCCAAATCATTGAGGCCAATTTCTAGCCATGGAATAATGGCGGTGTAAAACTTTATAACATGACATTAGCGCATCTGTAGTCGGCGGACTACATTTTTTCCTGTAAGGTTAGAAGTTAGAAGAAGTCTTTAGTACAATAATATTTCAGTCAACGCATGCAGGTTATATCAAAAGGTGAGATTTTGTTCTATATAAGATACTTAAATATTACAGAGTAATAAACTTCGAGCATATTCCCCGTGTTGTGATTGGTTCATTTAAGTTTCGCGGCACTTTTACGCTCACATTTTGACATTTGCCAGAAAAATTGAGTTCGCCATTGTTGTGTTTCATAGTGTATTCTAATGTTTTTGCGTTTTTAATGATTTCGTGCTCGTTAGTAAGATTTTTTCCAGTGAAAAAAGTCTTGAACAATGCCGAAGAAGTGTTATATTTGCAATATGTACCAAATGAAAGAAAATCAACGATCGTTCCATAAGTAAGTAACAATAATCATAGACGTAGCAATAAAACAAGCTGTTGGGGTTAAATTTAAATATTTCGTTTTGACAAAATTTAAGTGGCAAAAAGCATTAGTAAATCAGATAAATAAAAGCGTACAAAATTTAATCGATTTTTTTATATGTTACAGATCTCCGAAAAATCTTCTAATTAGAAGACAGTGGTTTAGAAGCTTAGGAATTCCATATACAGAAACAATCTATCTATCAATATCTATATATATCTATGTATGCCTGATCACTTTTGTAATAAAATGCAGGATAATATTCTTAGGATAAGGCATAAGTTAATAAAAAATATTTTATTTCATAATCAATAAATTTCTATTTGAGTAATATGGTTGTCTTTTTCATTCATAACATTCATTCGATAGGGACAACCTAAAAAATAAACAGCTTTATTAGGGACAAACTTTAACTCCAGTAATATAACCGTAACACGCAATGTAAAAATCTACATGTAATTCTATATAAAATATATATTTAAACCTGTTCTAATTTTTAGTTTTCTATTTATAAATTCACACATATGTGTTTGTGATAGGAAGGGTTAATGGACCGACACTATAATATGAATTATAATTATAAAATATGGTCAATCTTTTAGTTTCCTATATACAAATTTTATAAATAATTCTATGTAAGAGTTGATACCAAATTTTACACCGTGTCATACAGCTATTAAAATTAAAACTAGGGTATACCTACCCAAATGGAATTTAATTACTTTGTTTTGTTAAAATCTTGTGAAAATCATATTCATTAACAGCTTAAGAGTATGATGAAATGTATCATTCTTTTTGTATATAAATGAGAGTAGAATTGTGTCAGTAGATCATCTCCACCGTATTCTAGGAAGAAGTAAATGTAGAGGACTGTGAAGTTCATAAGTAATAAAATAGATTGAAGAAAAGTTAAATAATCTCATATATACCTTAAGAAATAAAACAGGCTTTCTTAGCATTCCTATTAATGGCACCATATTTTCCCGTATTACTAGTTTATTTGCGGAAAATAAAATTTACAATTATAATTACTAAACTTGTTATTTTAGTTGCAATCAGCCCCTATAAAATGATACGCCACTGCCCATGAGGGAATGTAAACACAACTTCCTCACCCCTCCCATGAACTATTTTGGCTTCAAACCACATAGGTATAAATTATGTATCTATGTCTTTTCTTGATCTGTGGTCTTTTTATCTTCTTGATAGGACGATAGGGTTTTTCGTTGTTCATGTTTCTATGTTTGCATCACTGATTTTCCTAAATTTCCGTATCCGTTTCCTCCGCCATTCTTTTTAACTTGACGTCAGAAAGGTTGTTGCATGTTCATTTCGTAGTAGTGTAAAAGGTGCGTATGTTATTAAAATATATAAGGAATATATTTTTTACATAAATTTAAATTAATCTTTATTTTTGGGTAAAGTTGCAAGACTGAAGTCCAACATTTATTGTCAGAGTAATTACTGTAATTGTGCAATGTAATGTAAAATATGACGAATTAACTGGTATCTTGTATTTACTTGCAGCAACAAAATGCAGTTACATTTTCGTGGTCAATCCAGTCACGCACTTGAGTGCGTAGGCTCCGAAACCATTGGACAAATCAAGGTAAAAGATAATGGATGTTTGTTATTAGGTTAGGAATGTAAATTTTGATTGTAGGATCATATTGCATCCCTAGAATCCTTAAAAGCATCAGAGATCAGTTTGTATGCTGCTGGTGTACCAGTCTCTGATGATGACTTGGTTTCAGAATTTGAAAACGCAGATATTGAGCTGACTGTTGGTCTTCCCGGTGGTAAAGTACATGGCTCCTTAGCTCGTGCCGGTATGTATTATTTTTATCATTTATTTACAGTATATTTTTATCACTTTCAAATATTGCAGAATATTTAATTTGAAAGCACTAGAAAAGTATTTAGTTTTTCAAATTAATGATGAAACATGCTTCAGTTGTTATCTATCATGTGGGAATAAATAATAAATTAACATCCGATAAATAATAATGATAATTAATAATCTTTTAAAATCTTAAATAGATATACATACCTATATTAATATTTTAAATGAACACTTACAATTTCAAAAGTTTTTAAATTTTATACATGTATATTGACTATTTATTTTATTTATGCAGTTCATAGAAACAACAATATAAAGTTTTTTTAAGTACAAATTGTTACATATGTCTGTTTTAAATAGAATATATAATATAATAATTACTAAAATCAACTCGGTCAATTTGTATTTGCTGGAATCACTTTGACAATTATTGCAAGTAACAGCAGATCATATGCGATTAATAACATATGATCTTCCTGAAACTTGCTAAATAAAATTGAACTGTTTGAGGTAATTTTGGAAATCCATTTCAGAATTGCTATAGAAAGTCTCATACAATTAATTGTTATATTACAATTACCTAAAATATTAGGGATTGATTGATTTAGTCTTTCCGAAGTCAATTGAACATGTAAAATAACGCCTGGCAATAAAATTAATGAGCTTCATTGACGTCCCTAAAAAGTTTTCTGATAAAGGTAAAAAATTATAATAATTTGTATATAATGTGCAGAAAATTTTTATTAATATTCATTTGGCCAACAACATATTTTAATTATTTATGTCCCCAAACAATTTTATTATATTGATGGTAAATTTCGTTTTGTTCTGTTTCAAAAGCTCTCCAAAATGCCATGTAACAATATTATTTCTCCCTTTCGCAATTGTAATATCAATGATTAATAGAAGGTGCCTGTAATAAATTAAAATTACCTGAATCACACCAAATTCCGCATTGCTGCACTGCACTGCTGGGAAATTTGTGGACCACTTGTCAACGGCTGAGATTTATTGCCCAGTGGCCCAATGCAACTGTATTTATATTTCATTTGGCCATGCTCGCTTTCTTCAACTGGACATATACATTTCTACCACCTCCACGTTTAGTTCGACCAGACATGTATATGGGTATGGCTAAATAAATATGGGAACAAGTTTTTCAAATATTTCAATACCGAGTTGCTGCGTCAGCAATCGAACGTGGTACATACTGTCATCCTTTTGGTTCTTCAATTGATATCAGAAAGACTACCAATATGCAGGCTGTTAATGATATACTCCACCAACTAACACAGTAAGAGCTCTTTGAAACCTGTGTTTGGAAACACTTTGTTTTCGTGATACAGGATATTGAAATTTAAAAAAAATATCAATTCAAATATTTATTAACCCTAGAACACTTGCTATTTTGTGCCGCATAATATTGTTGACACGTAAAATTTACGTACTAGCAAAATGCAAGTTAAAATATAGAAATATGTTAGTATTCTTTGAATACAAGACAGAAAAAAGCCAGACAAATGATTTATTAATGAAAAAAAAATAATAATAATATGATTAGGTAACATAATTAGGTATGATTTTTAAAGTACTCAATACTCGCGCAATACTGTTGACACGCCAAAATGACGTACAAATACTTACAAAATATTATGGCGACATGTGTTAAGCTTGATAAAATAATGCCGTACGACCATACGCACATGTGAAATCAAGCTGATTTCGTTCTAGATGATAAGTGCACGTCAGAGAGAGCACTGCTGGCTGGCTGGCTAGAGTGGGGGGCTGATAGATATATAGATTGAGGAAATTTATTATATTATGTTTAGAGTCAACATTTTAAATTTAACAAATTAATATTTTGAAAATGACTGGTTTTTTGAATAAAGTGAAGATTTTCTTTCCTTTACAGCAATTTTACAATCAAAATTACATAACAATTAATGTAATGCAGAAAAATGATCAATTTCATTGATTGTTGTGTAAAACTGCTATTGAAAGTAAAATTGACAGATAAGTTTATGTAATTTTCAAAATACATCAAGCATTTTTAGAGATATTTGTAATTGTGATATATTTTTTAAATTTCAACACCTTGTATCTGGAAAACTAGTTGATTCATTAAGGCTTTTGATCTAAAATGAATGATTTGCTAAATTATAACATGAACTTGGAAAACACTCTGAACAGATCTTTCAGCAGCAATATTGATCGATGCAGTGGTCGATATGTCATGTAATATTAATGCCAATATTGATATTAAATATCTGCACCCAGTTGATCATTAAATATTATTATTTATGTTATTTTTTAAATACTTATTATTTTTAGGTAAGGTAAAAGGACAAACACCAAAAGTGGAGAAGCAGGAAAAAAAGAAGAAGAAGACAGGTCGTGCCAAGAGACGCATCCAGTACAACAGGAGATTCGTCAATGTAGTGGCCTCATTTGGAAGGCGACGTGGACCAAATTCCAATTCTGCTCCAACGTCTTAGATATTTTCATTATGAATGTAATATTTTTTTCTCAAAAATATATCTAATAATCCAAAATGTTTTTTTTTTACTCGTGTTTCAAAAACTTCCTTCAACATTTGAATTTATAATATTACAAGTTAAGCCGAGAAATTTAATCAATTAATTTAAAAAATATTGTACAATTACTAAAATAAAAAAAGGTATACATAAATTCTCTTGACAATACTAAATAAATAGTAACAAAGTAATTTGGCAAACTGGAAAATTTTGTGTAGTCTAAAATTAAATTAAATGACGTAATGTAGTTGCTAGTAAGAAAAATTCAATACATAAAATTATTGTGGTGTTGAATTATTAATCGATCAAATATCAATATATTCTGCAATACTAATTATGTGATGGGCAAAATTGAGTATTTTTAAGAATCGAGTATTTGTTCCTAGGATGCTTTTAAGAATCGAATGTTTATCCGAGTGCTAAGGATTGAGTGCCAGATGGAAGATTGAATGGTGAATGAAGAATGTTACAATCGTGGTGTGGGGTGGGTATATTTTCATATTTAATATATTAAGTTTTGTGTAGAATTGTTTAAATTTGATGTTTTTTAAATATATTTTCTAAAAATTTTATTTCAATACAGGCTTACAAATTCGCTTCTCACTACAGGGATCTCGAAAATGGTAAGAGGTAGGAAGTAGCTTAAATGGTAGTAAAAGTTGGGTAATCAGAGGACCAACATTAGCCTCTAAAAAATTACAGGATTAGTTTTCGAAATATAAAAAAAAACGAAATTTTGGAAATCCATTTTTGTTTAATTTCAGCCTTGTTTGAGATGATATTGAAAAAAGATCACTTTCTTATGGCCACTTTTTGCCCTCTATCGAATGGCATAATCAATTTTTATATGTAACATTTCGTCTCCTCAGGACCATCATCAACTTAATTTTTTTAAATACGACCCTAGAAATTTTATTACATTTTCTGCAAGCCTTCATGACCCCCAATACTTACTGCCTCAGCCCGAACTAGATTCAGACGTTTTGTCTCGAAAAATTCATCTTAAGTGTATTCGTTCCAAATTTATCTAAATTTTTTACTTAGATTTCTTTGTTTATTGAATTATCGTACACTGTAAGTGTCGTTAGACCCTGTGAAATCCTTCTAGTTATTTAAGCTATTACCACCACGTGTTACAATAAAACATTTATTATTATTAACTATTACCATCACTTGGTCATACATAACTCAATAAGTTGTTGCGTCAAAATTAAAACATTACAATTTTAATTTTATTATGATAAATTAATTCTTAAAAATGCATATGAAGAACCAAGATCAGCATAATATTATTGGAATTTATTATATTTGTAACCGCAACTGTGAAGGAGCATGTCAGATGTATTTGTATGATTATCCTGAAAAAAAATAGATCGGAATTTGTTTGAATTTTGAGCACTCGAAAAGCCTAGAAATAACTAAAGACGTGGGAATAACTAATAACTTTTTATTTTAATACGTGGGTGGTAAGAGGTTAAATAACTAGATGGATTTCACAGGGTCTAACAACACCTACAGTGTACGATAATTCAATAAACAAAGAAATCTAAATACAAAATTTAGATAAATTCGGAACGAATATACTGAAGATAAATTTTTCGAGACAAAATATTTGAATCTGGTTCGGGCTGAGGCAGTAAAATATTGGGGGTCATGAAGGCTTGCAAAAAATGTAATAAAATTCCTAAGGTCTTATTTAAAAAAATGAAGTTGATGATGGTTCTGGAGAGACGAAACGTTACATATAAAAATTGATTATGCTCTTCGATAGAGGGCAAAAAGTGGCCATGAGAAAGTGATCTTTTTTCAATATCATCTCAAACAAGGCTGAAATTAAACAAAAATGGATTTCCAAAATTTCGTTTTTTTTTTTTTCAAATATTTCGAAAATTAATCATATTAGCCTTGATTTTTTAGAGGCATAATGTTGGTTCCTTGATTAATCAACTTTGCCCCCCTTTAAGATAGTTAGTATCTCTTACTGTTTTTGAGATCCCTGTAGTGAGAAGCGAATTTGTAACAGCCTGTATATTCTTTTGTTTCCAATAGATATTTTAAAAATCATACACAATATTATGGTAGATATACAGAATATTTCAAATTCTTTCTATTTCGCAAATCATCTGTTTGATAACCACAGAGAACTAAACGTATTCAATTTCTTACGATTCATTCAATAACCTAAATCAGTAGTTGAATATTTCCCGCACTCAAGAACTCACATCTCTCATGATATTTGCTGGGTAGCTTGACAACTATGGAGAACTAAAAGTATTCGAGTACTTTCAGCAAGTACCCGAGAACAGCAAGTACTTTTGAGAAACGGGTAGTACTCTATTTTTCATTCGAGTTCTTCCATCAACAAAATAATAGTAAAAATGTTTTTATTGAAATATGCTTCGTTTTCGAAAAGCTTGGTGTTTTTTCTATTATAACAGAAAATATTAATGCAAACCTCTGTTATCAGGTAAAATTTCATGAAAATATAAAAAAACCAGTAGTATGCAAGCTTCATTTATGGGATTCCTTCACAAAAATTAATGTTATGCCTTGGAGTAAAGCAGGAATGCCATTTAAAATTTTCAATGGTTTTTAAGTGTTACTACTGTAGTTATCATTTATGAACATTTGAGTATTTTGTTGCAAAGTAGTTTCAGTAAGCACAATCTTTTAGCTAAATTTGTAGTAGGTACTATTAATATTTTTTTAAGATTTAGACTAATTTACTTCTATTCAAATCAAACAAGTTTATTGATTTTTGAGTAAGTTGGTCTAAATCATAAAAAATAACCCATACTTATAGCTGAAAAATTTATAATAGTTGAATTAAATTAGAACATGCCAAAAATATTCAGCTGTCTGTAATTGATTACTGCATTGGAAAATTGAATTATGTTACCAGTATCATGCATATTTTGTAACATCCATGACAAAATGTTGACAATTTGAAATATGACTTTATTTCTGATTTATGAATATTAATTTTTTTTTAAAGGGGTCCGAAGATGAAATCCGCTTACCAATGGCTTTATATATTTACAAGAACTTCTATTTAATGATTGAACGCCACATTAGCACCCTTCATGTCGAACCTAAAAAACTTGTAAACGGTTTTTTGAGACGTGCTTGAAAATATTTTATCACCCTGGAAAGTATTTTTCAGTAAAACTATTTGAACTACCTCTAGCTTCCTTGTAGAATACATTGGAAGCATTTGGTCAACTAACTAAACACTCTGTACATGAACATAAAATGACGACAAATTCACATATGAACTGAAAGAAATCTAGAACTTGTAATATTTTCTCCACTTACAAATAAAAAAAGTTCTGTAATAATAAATTTATTGCACTTTGAAATAAAGTGTAAGGAAAACAAAAACAGTAATTTGATAAAAAGAATTTTATTAAATAAATAAAAATATTTTAAACATACGGGTTCCAATTGCTTCCATCTTCAGGAGTTAAATTGTTAGTGACAAGTAAAACAATATCAACAATCCACCATATTCCCAATCCTCCTAATGTTAATAATTTGCCAACGGCAGTTCCAGTTTGACCTAAGCAGAATCTATCCATACCTAGGAATCCTAATAAAATGCTATACAATAAAGTAGTGGTGAAATACTGGTCCGAATATTTTATACAAGGAACACCTTCTCTGAAAAATGTTCTATTTCCAAAGCATTCTATTTTATGCAAAACTGTACATAAAACTTTTGTCCTTTCAACATCTTCGTAGCGCATTCCCCCAAATTTTACACATCCATATCCAAGATCTTCTTTAGCAGTTTTATTACCTTTGTGGTCTATAGGTTCTTGGCATTCTATAAATTCCCATGACAGGAAGTTACACTTGACTAAGGGACGCAAGGGATCAAAAATCTCTGTCTTGTTTTCACAGTTGATATAGGTTATATTTACTAGTATGAAAAATACACAGAGGAAAAACATTATTATGCATAATTGATAAAAACTGCTGTTTAAACTAGCACTATTAATAAAAATTAGAAATAACTTCTGTTTTTAATGTATATTAACACTTTTTAAAATTTTCTTATTTACCTACAAAATGGTAAAAATAAAATGTCAAAGTAGAGGTTAGATTAGAAGAAAAGATATTAGTAATAGGGATTGGACACAGTTTTTTTTTCAAAGTAGGATTTACTTAAACTCCGCCTTTATTGAACGCAGTTTGTAAACTGTTTTAAACTGTTTCCATGAAATAAAAAAAAAATTATTCAAGTCAGCTTAGATTAGTTTAGGTAAACTCTAAATATTCATACTTTTATTAAATGTTTTATTTTAAATTTGATATTAAATCGTCTATCCCCGAGAAATTTGTTACCCGCCTCAAAGAGGCGGTGTTTAAGTTACACTATTTGCGAAAAACACTAGAGATGTAGGGTAGACCCACAATAGATGACCTTATAAATTATAAGGTCTATGGGTAGAGGTGACCAGACCACAAACATATAGAGGTTTCTTCGTGAGAAAATCGCTAACACGGTTAATTACAGTTAATTATGTTCTAGAATTTTCCCGAGAAATGAAGTTAACCCATTAGAGCATATACTACATGGAAGAAGCATGCTTACGGACGGCGACAGTGTTAGTTTCCATTTCCATTTTTTCCATTTCCAGGGTCAAATATATACGATTCCATTTAAAATGTTCAGTTTGACTTCTAAAAGACCTTGAAGGTCATTGTCAAGGTCATGATCAAGGTCACCGTTGGATTGCTCACTCAAAACCCCGCAACTTTTGTCCTAAAATCATTTTTTTGTTTGAGCAGTATTTTCTGTTTCCAAACTTTTTGAACACCCGGTATGTATAAAATAATAACTTTAGTAAATTGACATTCAATGAGTAAGTGCCGATAAAAGATTTTCAGGAAATAACGTCATCGTTTTGTAAAATAATTTTATGTTCAAACAATAATAGATGAGGGTGCTGTTCAATCGGCTAAACGTCTATTTCTACGACTAATTGTAAGATAGATAGTTCAAATAAAATTTTGTTGGAAAATGCTTCATTTCCCAGAATGTTCCCAAGGATGTTCATATCGAAAAGAACTGTTTTCAGGTATTCCACGGAAACACGTTAATCAATTTTTTCTAGTACAATTTCCTATAAATATAAAGAAGCGGCGCACTATGGGCGATTTTGATTTTTTTTTTGTTCAAAATCGTAAATCTCGGAGACAAAGTGAGCTATCAATGCGTATTTTTTTTAAACTAAAGCTAAGCGTTTGTAAATTTGAGGAAAAATAATAAGAGGAAGGGGTGGGAAAATCGAAACTTTTTATTTCGACGTTATTTTCCAAAAAAATGGTACATAAGAGTGGATTTTGATACCTACCAGTCCCTGGCTGACAAGGCTAAAAAAAATTCCGATTTGTATACAATTAACCCTTATCGAGAGGTTAGGAATTTGGAAAAACGGGGTAAATGTGAAAAAATTAGACTAAAATTTTTAAATACCTTTTACATTGAAAAGTATTCTAATAACTAATTATACCTACGAATTTATTGGACAAATAAGTCTTGTGGTACCACCCCCCTAATAGGGGTGAAAATGAAGGGGGAGGGGGTTGAAATATTGAAATATCATGAAAAACTTCGTATTTGATTTTGATGATCGCTGAATCCGATTTTGATAGACGTTTTTGCACGCACTTACCTTTGATTTAGATTTTTTGACCATACCCCCTTCTTCTTCTTCTTATTCTAGTGGTTGGTCTTAATAAGTCCCATAGCACTGCGGCCTAATTAGGCCTATTGTGCGTCCCACTACTAGTCCTA
>NW_019418186.1:0-19452 GCF_000390285.2 Anoplophora glabripennis | reverse complement strand
CGGGCAAAGCGGGATTTTGAAACTTTTTGAATAAAAAAGCGGGATTCTTTCGTCCAAAATCGGGACGTACTACGGGTTTGTATAATTGATGCCTAAAAAAAAAGGTCTCACTCTTGTCTTCAAAAATATCAATGTCTAAAAAACAAAGGACGTTAATAACAGACCTGGAAAAAATCATTCGAGAGGAGAGCGGGAAAAGCGGGACTGAGCATATCCCGCGCGGGACATTTAATTTTAGGTTAAAAAGCGGGACGTCCCGCCAAAATCGGGACGTCTGGCAACGCTAGGCACAACCCTAACGCCTTTTTCACATGGACGTTGTTTTCCCGGTCGATAGCCGACCGTCAGACCTGACGGCGACGTTTCTGTGTGTAAAGCTCTATTTAACTACAGTAGAGCGCCGATTATCCGAAATAATTGGTTCAGAGGGTGTTCGGATAATCGATTTTTCGGATAACCGAACATTTCTGGAGAAACGTCTACATACTTCTTTGTTAGGGTAGTGGGATGGGTGGGATATAAAGAAAACACGTTTATTGGACAGGAAATACATTACATCGTAATAATCATGGAGACTAGACTATAGTCTCCATGAGCACGACAGTTAAAAACAACTCTAATGTCAGTGACACAAATTGAGGTTAGGTGTATAGGTGAACATGGAACGTCGGGTTGGCGCGAATTTCGAATTTACCGTCTGAAGCGCTTTCGGTTAACCGACGTTTCGGATGACCGGCTTTCGGATAATCGGCGCTCTACTGTATGTGTAATTTAAAATTTTAGTCGTTGTGAAAGAGGCGTAATTCTTTGGTTCAATGTCAATCACAAAATATATAACTATAACATACAAGAAAATTTAACTATATATAATGAATGTCAGTAGACCATCCCCCCATGCTTATGCAAATAATGCAATGATTATGATTGCAATTTGCAATGCAACCAACAATTCAAATGCACATACATATATGTTAGGTACCTATTGTATGAACTCGAAAAATTAATTTACTCATTTTTTCAGACGTTCATAGAAAATACAGAATTTTAAAATTTATAGCTGGCGGAAACATGGTTATCCTATAAACAAACAGTCTATTTCTAAAATGAAACCAATTTTAAATTATTCTAAAACAATGTACATTTTGGTTTCAACTGATATTGAAAACCTGCTTTACTAAATTTATATTTATATTTATAAAGGATTTTTGATTGTAGAAAATTCTGTGGTTAAAGATTAAAAAATTTTGAACATGGTCTGGTGACAGTGACATATTTTTAGGCAAGAATGTAAAATTTCTGGTATAGACCTTGTTTGCATATAATGTCTCCTAAGAAAGATGTAAAGAACTTAGCAGAACCTGAATTTGGTAGAACGATAAAGCTATATATTTGGGAACATGGAGACATTTACGGTAAATGTCACGAAGTTTTTATAAATCCAAATCAACTTAGAACATGGAATAGTATTCTAATTTATTTAACTAATATTATAAATCCAATTTTTGGAGCAATACGTAACTTAGTTTCTATTAAAACTAAAAAATATATAAATTGCTTCAAAGATTTAGAGAATAGTGGAAGATATGTTGTTCTTGGAATTGGTAAAAACGTAAAATTTACTGAAAATAAGTGAGTATTTTTATTGGTTTTATTTACTGTACCTATTTTGTTATATGGAAAAATATTAATAGGTAGGTACACAGACACTAAATCAAAATTCACTATTTGCCTGGTTCTGCTGATAACTTTATTATTAAGACTTTTACATCTTGTTTTTTTCTAAATAAAAAAATCCAAGCTGTGGTACCTACATCCTGAATGATTGCTGTCATACATACACTTTTCACCTTTTTTTTTTTAAGATATAAGGTCGGTCACTGAGCCAGATACTTTTAATTTTTAAGCAATTCTGTCTTCATTAAATTTTGGTTATAATTGTATGCTTTAGATACAAAACTGGCTCAGAAATGGAAATGGAACTAGTGACAAAAAAACCTGTAAAGAGATTTTACTCAGGAGATATAGGAGAGTCTGAATTTAAATTTTTATGTGCCACACAGAAACGAAAATTGACCATCATTTATGTTCTTGTCAATGCTTTAACATGCCAGACTCCTTCAAAAGTAGTTTTAACCGGAAATGATCTGTTGGTGTGGGACACTACTTTAGACTATTTGGCAAAAATACTGGATGTGCCAAATGGAATTCAACAGTAGGTAGCAATTAAAATTATTTAGCATTTAAAAGTCAGTAGAAAAGACTAAAGAGGTACCTATACAAGAGAAATTTAAGATATAAGCCATAATCAAATATTATTTTCTTTAAGTACCTATGATACCTTTTTTTAGTTTATGTACCATTTTTGGAGACATTATATTTGAACCGAATGAATTACAACATGGATATGTATATGTTGCACTGCCATATAATGAAAAATTTGTAGACATGGATTATTTGTCATATTTTAACGAGTTGGAAGACTCCTATAAGAAGTATTAGTTACATAAAAAAATTCAGTATATTATAGACATTTTCTTACAGGAAAGGATTACTCTTAAGTATAAGACCTGCCCAGGAGAAAAAATATGGTAAAAAAATACCGAAACTCAAAACAGGTATGGTAATTGAAAGTTGTTAAAGAAAGAGAATGTCAGTTAATAATATCTTATTTTTAGTTAAGAAGAAAAAAAAATTGCAGATGGAGGGAAAAAAGTCTGTTACGAATTCAGATGCTGGTGATGGAGTACAGATACGATCTCAAGTTCAAATTGGAGATAAAACTGCTGAGAACGAGTGTCAGTGTGGTAAAAAAATTGTGAACAGTATACTTATTAATTTAATGATTTTTTTAAATGCAGTATTTATTTTGATATCAGTGTAAATACAAAAGAGTTGTTTTTCATAAATCGATGCAAGATACTCTTATATTACTTTCCTAACAAAGCAACATTTAAGATTTATCGAAAAGGAAAAAAAAATTGACGTTTACCCCCCCAGGCACACAAAAAAAATGTCAAGACCCAAAGGGTAGACCCCTTACCCCTCCGTTTTTGGGGTCGCTGAAACCGAATATGACCATTCTGAGAGTTTAAATGTCAATGCTCATACAAAGTCGAGTAGGGTGTGTATTCCTATGTTTTCTGGGTCACTAAGAATGAAGAAGACTACCAAAAATTAATTAGACCCCCTCGTTACCCCTTAGCGTCACTTTACCACCCCCATACACCTCCTTCTGCGAGTTGAAATGTCAATTCTCATACAAAGTCGAGTATGGTGTGTATTTCTATGTTTTCTGGGCCACTAAGAACGAAGAAGACTACCAAAAGTGAATAAGATCCCTCGTTACCCCATAGCGTCACTTTACCATCCTCATACACCTCTTTCTGGGAGTTGAAGTGTTAATTTTCACACAAAGTCGAGTGGGTTGTGTAAGCCTACGTTTTCTAAATTGCTGAAAACAAAGAAGACTACCGAAAATAAATCCAACCCTTTCGTCAACTCTCAGCACTCTTTGTCACCCACATACATGCCCTTATGAGGGTTGGAATGGCAATTTTCATATACGTCAAGTGGGGTGTGATTCGGGGTAACTTTTGAGACGAGTCCCCTCGTCTCTCATAGTTCAGGGTACTTTTTCAACCGTAAGTTCCCTCGCCTTTCTGAAATCGGAGTACTTTTTCAACTTTCCAAGGGGTGTTCGTGTGAAAACCTACCAGTTTGTGAGAAATAAGAGGGTTCACCTGTTGAACAATCGTGAGGGGTGAGGGATCTTATGGTTGACAAAGTACCATGATTCGTGAGAGGCGAGGGGATTTATAGATGAAAAGGTTCCGATTTCGGAAAAGTGAGATGACATGGTTGAAAAAGTACCATGAATTATGAGAGCCGAGGGGACTCGTCTCAAAAGTTACCCCCAATCACACCCCACTTGACTTTGTATGAAAATTGCCATTCCAACCCTCATAAGGGCATGTATGTGGATGTCAAAGGATGCTGAGGGTTGATGAGGGGGTTGGATTAATTTTCGGTAGTCTTCTTTGTTTTCAGCAGCCTAGAAAACATAGGCATACACAACCCACGCGACTCTGTATGAAAACTGACACTTCAACCCCCATAAAGGGGTGTATGGGGGTGGTAAAGTGACGCTAGGGGGTAACGAGGGGTCTTATTCATTTTTGGTAGTCTTCTTCATTCTTAGTGGCCCAGAAAACATAGGAATACTTACCCTACTCGACTTTGTATGAGAATTGACATTTCAACTCCCAGAAGGGGGTGTATGAGGGTGGTAACGGGCAAATGGCTAGTTAAAATATTTTTTATGGTCATATTCGGTTTCAGGGACCCTAAAAACGGAAGGGTAGAGGGGTCTACCCTCTGGGTCTTGAAATTTATTCGAAACAGTAGCAACATTGGATCAATTGAGGTTCTCGTACCAAATCCGTACCGTGAGAAGGGGCGGTTGAGCAAGTGTTATACCAAACATAGATATTATTTCGATGCCTACAGATGGTCCTTAAGTATGTTTTTGTAATAAATCATCTCATTTGTGTGAGTTTTTTAGAGTTTTAGGAAAGTACATATCTATGTAAATATCTCGACATGTGTTTGACTTAGGTTGTTAACATTTCGGTAGTGACTTAACTATATAAATGTAGAATGTAATGAAATTGTATAAAATTATATCAATTTACAGGCACAGATATTGGGAATTACTAATAATCCCAGAAATTCAACATCAGTTTTTTGGAAACCTGATTTGATATTAGATTTCCAATTGTATTTCAAAGAAAAATGTCTCATACTTAAATAAGTACAGGAATAAGTAAATACTTACAAGTTGAAAGGTGACAAACGAACAGATATGTAACAGCAGATAGCGGTATACAAAATTGTTTTTCGAGCGCCTTCTATTTGATATGATTTAGAAAGGAAATTAAAGTCAAAGACTGAAATTTTCTCATTTTTTCTCAAAAAGGCATACAAATTTTATATGATTGGAAAGAAAATAAAAAAATCAAAACGTACAAAAAAATTTATATTAATCCCAATTAAAAAAATATCGATGACAAAACCACTCGTCTACAGTGTGACAAAAAAAAAATTTGTGCGTCAGTATAAAGAAAATAACATCTCATTTAAAAATATATATACTTTACAGGGTGTCCAAAACTGTATAGCCAAGTTACAGCTCGGGGCCTTTATAATCAAACATACTGTATAATGATTTTATGCAAAAATAAGGCAAGATTTTTTTCTCATTCACATTATTTAATTTTCCAGTAATAGCTGAAAAGGTGGCAAACACCACCATTGTATGTAAACTGCGTGAATTTGTTCCTATGCCAAATTAAGTCGGCTCAGATTTGATTAACCTCAAACATTTTATTTTTCGAAATATCTGCGTTGATGTAATAACTTTTAGAAACTTTAACATTGTGTATGTCAAAAACTAAGTGACACAGAGCAGAATAAAAATTTGTAGAAATTTTTCCCTTGAAGTGATTTAAAGAATCATCTTTGTTATTATCAGAATATATTTAGGTACCACCCTGTATAATTACTGAAGTTGTTAAATTTTAGATCCATTCAATACTTGTATGAATTCAGCAAAAACACAAACTCTGCACAACGTTCAAGATGATGCTGTTGTTAATTCACAACTACATAATGGTAACTCTATTAAATATGTAAATAAATCTGTACAAATTCGTGAGAAAAAGAATCAAACTGCTGTACCAACATCGGGATTAACTACTAAAATGGACAGGTTCTCCGGAGAAACCAAACGTACTGAAAATAAACCAGAACCGATTACCCAAAGAGATTCAGGTCTCAAAGACACCACTGATATTAATACAAGTACACCTGTTATAAAAGCAAATAAATCTGACATCAAGGAGAAGGCTATAGAACATTTTTCCATATCTGTTGTAGTTAGCAAAACTACTAAAGTAGTAAATGAAATAAAAACTGAACACAATATTTCCAATCTTGATTTGAGCAAAACTTGCCAAGCTTGCACTTATTGTACAAACATAGCGGTCAGTGGGACATGTTCGGATAAACTTGAAGTTATAACAAATATTATTAACGATGTTATTATTGACACATATAAAAGATTAATGCAAACAGACGATTTAAAAAAAGATGACAACTTAGTACCTATTGAAGATACCACAAAAAAGAGCATTACTATTAATGGTGGTGGCAGTGTCACTGATAGCAAAGTAGAAAGAATAAGCGCAGGAAATGTTGACAGTGCCACTGATGAGGTGAAAGAAAACAGCATTGTTGCCCCTACTATGAAAGAAGCAAAGAATATTTCTGAAAAAAATAAAATAAGTGCCACTGACACTATTAGAGACAAGGAAACCAAAGAGAAACTTTCTATTGTGCAGGATATGAAAGACACTATGGAATTTTCTAAAATAAATTCTAGCAAACCAAGTGGTAGTAAGGCAAGTAGAAATTTAGAATACTTTAAAATTGCTGGAGTTCTACAAATAAATTTTCATCTAAATTAAAAGTTATATTACGAGGCATATTCACAAAGATTACTTGATTTTTTTTAAATCGAAACAGTAGTATATTTATGAAACATTTACATATTCAGAAAGGTACATCGAACACTACTATTCGACATAGTCACCTTCTAACTCAAGTCTTTTTAGGGTTTCACGGTACGATACAGTATTAATGGTTAAAAAGTCAATGAGGAGAATCCCTTTATACTCATGACTGCTTGAACACATTAGTACAATTCAATACACTGTCCTCAATAACAGTTTTTATTTTGTTAAAAATTTGAAATGGCGCCTTTCCCTTTGCAAGAAGAAACGGGATTAGGCTCCTCACCTCGCAGCTGGAAGCATTCGGAATACCAGCACTCATTTCAACACGCCACTACAACAACAGTTCTCAACTGAATGAGACAAATGAGTGCACGTTCTGCTCCCAACACCCTGGCCTTGAATGCAGTATTACCAACTTTATGAAAACAAAAACCACAGAACAAGTCTCAGTACTCTTACTTTGTGGATATGCCTCATAATAATCAATGATTATAATATAACATCAAAAATGTACGACCTGCTTTGAGGCACAAGGGTCATTACTTAATAAGTAAAAAAACAAATGAAGTGTAGGTATGTTTTATCTTAAAATTGTAAATTCTAAGCCTTCTACAATGTCTTTTAGGTGTCAATTATTGAAAAACTGTATTAGCAACATTTTTTATCCGAAATCTAATAAAAGCTGTTATTCTGCACCCTTCAATATGTCCCTTGCCAATTCGTGTAGAGAATTCATTCATATATTTAAAAATGTTCCTGGTATATTTCAGTTTATTTATTCATTTAATTTCAGTAGAATGTTGAAAAAAGTGCAATTTTCACTTTTGCATGAAAAAATTATAAAACAATAAATACTACTACAAAAATTAGCACTCAAAAAAATTGTAGCAGGTTTAGAAATTTTGGGATCTTAATTTCCAAATATGTTTGGGTTGATTTAATAAAATAAAATCATTTAATAAAATAATTTAATAAAATTTACTTTTTTTATATAATTGAAATGACAATTACTGCTTATAATGTTAATGGCCCCTTCACTTATAAATCAGGACACATTTTAATTAATTTTACAGAATTGCAATCTAACAACTAAATTTTACAGATAGTTCATCTTGTGTCTGTACATTTTTGTATAAATTGGTTTTGTTGCATTATTTTGATTTTAGAACTACAAAGTTAATGAAAGTAACTACATATATTCAGGCTGTGGACATGTGCCTTCTGTACACATTAAAAATAAAACGTATTTTAATTTTTGTGATTTGAAATCGTGTCCGAGAAATTCTTGTAAGGATATCAGAATCAGATATTGTAAAAAGAGCAGTTCTGACTTAGACAAAACCTGTTATCTTTATGAAATGACACCTAAAGTCAAGGGTAAGTATTTAATAACACGAAAATCAGTAATGAAATAAAAATTTTAAAATAAAATCATTTAAAAAAATTATGTAGACATTGTTTCTTATTTTTTCAGAATTTCAATGTAACTCTTGCACTGCAGCACCTGTTGATGAAATAGATATGATGGACAGATTTTCTAAAGGAGAGAAACAAGATATTTCAAAAACTATTAAAAAAAAGACTGTATTATATAAATCAGGTATAGTAAACTGGAAGTTCATGATAAGTGATGTTTCTGAAAAAAATAAAATATTCACACAATGGCGACAGAAATATCCATTTGTTGCTGTATATGTTTTTTTTGCTAAAATATTGAGGACTTTAACGAAGGTTGCGAATATTTAATGCCGGTTTAGAAAAACCTTACAAATTAAAAAAAAAAGAAAAACAAAAAGGTCAAAAAATAATAGTACACACTTCTTAAAATTGTATGCAAGTATTATTTGTTAAATTTTTTAAATAGATTCTCATTTTTCATTTTTTTGTGACATTTTGCCTCACTGCAAAATTATGAAATATTATGGAATTAGTACGTAAACTCTTACTCATGGATTAGCCATTAATTGTTTTTGAATTATTTTTGTATCCTCACAAATAAATATTTAAATTTCAGTTCTCAATCAACACCTTAACTTAAAAAAGATATAAAGATATAAAGTTTATTTGATTGAGCAACATTTATTTCTTCTGAACTAAAATTTTCCAAATAAATTGAATTTATTAAACACATTTTATTATAGAACTATTACCTCAAAAACTTTGTTAATAGAATATTTAATGTATTGAAAATACATAGAAGTCATTCTCAAAGACAAGAAAGATAAATTATATGCCATTTAAATCCATATTCAGGATGGTTCGATTTTCTTTTCTCAAATTTTATGAACGGGTAGATTTCAAAATATGATAGTTGTCTTTATATGTACAGGTATCAAAAAAATTATATATATTTTTTTGTATTTGTATTCATTTTACAATTATCGATATGTTTATAGCAAACTAGACCGTTTCTGAATAAAACATATTTATTGAAAATGTTTCATGGCTACTGCATTTTATTGCACAAAAGAAATTTTAGTGGTGCCTCATTTAAAACTAATTCCTCTCTAGCTTTAGTCTGATAATAATATGAATGTCCTAAATAAAAGTGCAGCATATATATTTTTGCACATTTTAATATTATTTTCTGTTACAGAAGGTATCTGATTTATTCTTGATATTACTGGTGCTACTGACATACTTTTTCCAAAAAACCCTACATTTTTGGATTTTTGCTTTGAATTTAAAACCTACTTTGATAAACAAATATTGGGTATTGTATCTATCAGTTTGAAATCTGTCAGTCTGTCTGTTTTCGAGATTTCAGTTTGGCCACGATTATTTTAATTTATATCGCACATTTCAATACAAATTTTTCATCATAAAAGTTCTCTATGCGGGCTCAGAAATCATTTAAAAAAGTGGTATAGGTCCCATTTTCCATTTTCGAAAATATGAACACATTCATTTTCAAAAACCATCATTATTAAACAAAATACCTAAATTATAAAATTGTCTCGTTTAACATTGAAATGCTTGTTAAAAAAATCAATCATCTTGTACAGGAAAGTTGAAAATTTCGAAAACATAAATAGTCGTATGGATAATAGTAGTATGGATTGTGGGAATTCAAAATAGATAGAAAAAACAAAAAGACAATACCTTGCATGAAGCAAAGTAACATTGTCTTTTTACCTTATTTTTATATTGTTTTATGGGAATTTATTTTTAACTAATACATTTAATATATTTTAGTTTCTGAAAAAGTGCAATTAGGTTCAGTTACGACCCAAACTCAAACCCAAAGTAAAATTCAAAGCGGTTTGTACATGTACAGTCAGGGCACTGCAGAAAAGCCCATACAAGACAGCATGTCACTTGATAGTATATCTGGGGATGTCTCCGACACAAAGATAAATGAACCTACCAAAAAAGAAGATACAAATGATATACAGGACGAATCTGAACAACTAAAATATAGAGATGAAGTCTCAATTGCTGTTAATATTAGTAAAGTTAACGGATCGAAAAATCCGTTTGAAGATCACAAAATCTCTGAACAATATTTAAAAACTGAAACACCTGTTAATACAGAGAGGGGAAATGAAATTTCTATATCAAAAGTTACATCAAATGCATCTTTTCTAGAGAAACTTACATACATTAAAGACATTATTAATAGTATTCTCAAAGAAGTATTTGAACTGCAGAACAATGAAGCTTTAAAAACAGAAGGCATAGAATCCATTACCAAAAAGCAAGAAAATGGGAATATTTATTCCGATTCTCGTGCCCAAAAAGATATAACAGAAAACAGTACTGTTGGTGTCTCTAATTATAGTAATAAAGACACATCCAAAATGACTTTTAATAAAATGGATGAACATCAGGTAAGTAGTTAAACTATTAGCTACACTATCAAGTCAAAGTAAAGGCTAATGTTTGACGTTTGTAGGCATCAGGATCCAGGGGGCAATGTGGTGAACACCCTCAGATCTAATAAATTATGCGTTTGTCATTATTCATTACATATAATACTTTAGTTATCCTATTATAACAGTTTAAGTAACAATTTGTATCTTTTTAAAATATGCTTTCTTAGATCTGACGACATTAATCACGCTGCCCCTGTGGTCAATGTCAACAATTAAGACAGATCCTCTTGTCCTGTTCACGTAATATATAGTATAGTATATATTGTTCTAAATTGGTGATAAACATATTTAGCTATCACAAAATATAAGAGGTAGAAAAATGGTTATACACTCACAGACTATCTCGGTTTGGGTTAATTTAAAAAAAAATGGATGAATATTTGAAGATTTTCTTATCCGGAAAACCCATTCAACTGAGATTTTCAGTAAAATGATACACTATACCGATTTTCAACAAGTATACCTTTTTTATGTAGAATTGTCAACGGAATCTAAAAATGAATCCCAAATGATTATTAGGTCATTGGCATAGAATTTGGGGTAAAAAATCCCTCCTTAAAACCCATTCCTACGCCACTGACTTACAAAAATTTGTAAATTTTACTGTAAGTAAATACATATGTAAATGTTAACACCACACCAAATTTGAATCAATTTGTTATAAGCATAGCAAAGATTTCATAAATAATATGATTTTAAAAGCCAACCAATACGGTCCTGTACAGTGAAAACGGTGAAACGTAGACCTTTGCTTTATAAGGCAATTCTGAATTATTTATTGAGTTCTATTGGTTGTTAATGTTTGATTCACTCGAACTGAATCACCCTGTTTCGTTGGCATGTTTTTGATTTTTATTAAATATATTGTTAGACAGTCAAGAATGTTTTTTTTTCAATTCGATATGGAATTCATAAGAAAAAATAAAAGTTCTCTTGGAGCCAAAATGTTCAAATAAAAGTATAAATCCACAGTAAAATTCTATTTTTATCGATTTCAAAAATTTTTTTAAATAAAAAAAAATGAAAACATTGAAAATGCATCATGTGTTTTTTTCGAAGATATTTCAAAAACATTTAAATAAAAATTAACTAAAATTTTTTCCATTTAACAATTTACTTTTCGCTTGTAATTTCTGAGATCTGATACCACTAATTTCAATTACGCTGCATACATTCAAAATGAATATACAGGGTGTCCGGAAATGATGAGCAAAAAATTAAATGCTACCTCTTTCTATAAAATTTTTTCCAAAACTGATTATTAACGGAGTTACAGGGTGTTAAAGTTAATTTTTATTTGCAGTTTTTTTGCAATACCTTTTGCCACACTCATAATATTTTGACGAAATTTCGTATATGGGGGTTTTTCGGGATGAGGATTATAAAGAGCGACCGAAATTTTCGCCCCTTTGTGAGACCTCATAAATTTACTCCAAATGTGTGCCAAAAGATAGTCTATGATGAGACTTGAATCGTCTATAAGTTTTAGCTTGAGGCTGCATTTTGTTTTCAAGTTACGGTTGATTAAAGTTGTCATTTTTACATGGATTGTTATAGGGTTTTCAAAGTCGCTGATTTAAAATCAAAGGTTTGTTAATCTCTATGACTTCAGATTCTGGGAAAGGTCTTCAGAAACCTTTCCCAGAAAGGTTGACGAAATCATTGATTTAAAATCAAAGGTTCGTTAATCTCTATGACTACAGGTCATTTGGAAGTCAAAGAATTAATCTTGGAATCTTCGAAATTCTTCATTTTTCTGAAGCTTTTCAGTCATTTCATGAAGACCGAAGGGTGATGAAGCAATTCTAATAACAAATTCGTGCTCAGCGCGAAAAAGTACTTCGGAATACATATGCCACATGTGAAGTACAAGCGATTTTTTTTTAGCGGTGTAACCTCGATCCAACAATCCATGTAAAAATGACAACTTTAATAAACCGAAACTCGAAAACGAAATGTAGCCTCAACCTAAAACTTATAGACGATTCAAGTCTCATCATAGACTATCTTTTGGCACACATTTGGAGTAAATTTACGAGGTCTCACAAAGAGGCGAAAAATTAGGCTTTTTTTCGGTCGCTCTTTGCCCACCGTTTTTTCGCATTTTGTAGAGGGCGCCAAATACGAGCCTTTATTTTGATTTGAATGGTTCCAACTTTTTTGTGCTACACTTTATGCGACTTTTGACTGAATATTTTTGTTCTCCTAACCTTTTGACATAAAAAAGGTATTCTTTATTTGTTTCGATAAATCTAACCGTTTTCGAGAAAAACGCTAAAATAACATTCTTTGCATGTGATGAATGAATACGAAATCATTTTAATTTATTTTCTACATTAAACATAGCATGTTTTGGAAACAAGCGCTTAGTTGTCTTGGAAACAAGTTTGTGGAGAATTAGTTTTGACAGATAGTAATGTTTGTGAAAATTTGTTGTTACGCTGATGATGGTTAATGATAAATAATAAAAAAATAATGTCCTCAACAAATAAAGAATGGTTTTCTAACAAAATCATAAGGTTAAAATACATAAGTTACTAGAACAATACAAATACAAATTAAACATTCAAATCAAAAGTTCAAAGTGACGTCCTTTCTCTTCAATACATAAATTAATTCTTCTTAAAAAATTCCGACGAACTCTATGGAATATTCCTTCCTTTTGCTTAAGTACCTCACAATTAGCAACAATTATTTCTCTCAGTTCATCGACACTATTCACAGGTGTCCTGTATACAAGCGTCTTCAGATAGCCCCAAAAAAAAAATCGATTGGGTTTAAGTCAGGGGATCTAGGGGCGCACTGTACAAAACCACCGCGTCCTATCCACCTTTCAGGAAAAGTTTAATTTAAGAATTCTCTGGCCGCTAAACTAAAATGCGGTGGCGCGCCATCTTGAAGCAGACACATTGCATTTCTTAATCCCAGTGGTAAGTACATCTTCCAATAGAATAGGTATTAGTGGTTTCTTAAAAAATCCAAGTAAACTTCAAAATTGAGTCTTTGTGGAAAGAAATGTGGCCCAATTAAGT
This sequence comes from Anoplophora glabripennis, assembly GCF_000390285.2. Taxonomy (NCBI): domain Eukaryota; kingdom Metazoa; phylum Arthropoda; class Insecta; order Coleoptera; family Cerambycidae; genus Anoplophora; species Anoplophora glabripennis. The sequence goes on along the minus strand of NW_019418186.1, from coordinate 5,973 downwards.
AGTCCCCTACAATACCGGCCCACACGTTGACGGAAAACTTATTTTGATAACCACGCTCTATTGATAAATTAGGATTCTCATCAGACCAAAAATGCTCATTGTGGAGGTTTATTAAGCCATCATGGCCAAATCCAGCTTTGTCTGTGAAAAGGATATTACGAACAAAATTTTGGTCACCATTATGAAGTATTCTAATTGTATTGCAGAAATTCACACGAGCAGCAGAATCTACGGCAGATAAGGCTTGCACCTTTTGGTAGTGGTACGGATGAAGGTTTTGTTCGCGTATTGTTTCATGTACGGAGCTCTTTGGAATGCCCTCCTGAATAGCAATTTTTCTTATACTTACATTGGGATTATTCTCTATCGGATTCAAGATATGAGCTTCTGCTTCTGCTGTTCTAGTATTCCGTTGTGGACCTACATCAAAAATTCTAGTTTTGAACGATCCAAATTCTCCCAGTCTTCGATGAATAGTACTGAACATTCGCGATTGGGGTAGGTTTCTATTTGGAAATGCTTCGCGATACAAACGTCGTGCTGCCAGAGCATTGCCAGCAGCTAAACTGTAATAACAATGCATGTCCCGCAACTCCACGTTAGAATAATTGTTGTTCATTTTTATTATTATTTTTATGATAACAATTACTATAAAAGAACGTACAAAATTACTATCTGTCAAAAGTAATTATCCACAAACTTGTTTCCAACGCAACTAAGTGCTTGTTTCCAAAGCATGTTATGTATAATGTAGAAAATAAATTAAAATGATTTCGTATTCATCACATGCAAGCAATGTTTTAGCGTTTTTCTCGAAAACGGTTAAATTTATCGAAACAAATAAAGTATACCTTTTTTATGTCAAAACGTTAGGAGAACAAAAATATTGTCAAATTTTGCATAAAGTGTAGCACAAAAAAGTTGGAACCATTCAAATCAAAATAAAGGCTCGTATGTGGCGCCCTCTCCAAAATGCGAAAAAACGGTGGGCAAATTTATAATCCTCATCCCAAAAAACCCCCATATACGAAATTTCGTCAAAATATTATGAGTGTGGTAAAAGCTATTGCAAAAAAACTGCAAATAAAATTTAACTTTAACATCCTGTAATTTCGTTAATAATCCGTTTTGGAGAAAATGTTATAGAAAGAGGTAGGATTTATTTTCGGTCTAGAATTATCCCCTGAATTTTTTGCTTATCATTTCCGGACACCCTGTATAAAGTTGAAAGAAGGATATGATGTGATTATTATTTCAGAGTAATATAGAAATACCAGTTGCTAAACCAAAAAAACTTCGAAAATCTAAACCCTCAAAATGTAAACCGGTACAAATCTGTCCAAGGGAAAAATCTAGAAAGAAAATTTTTGATATAGACTGTCGCTGTGAACCAAAGATGAGAGGTAAATATTTTCTATTGGATTAACATGATTATTCTTTATTAAGAGTTTTTGGTTTTCTATATAAAAACCACAACTTATAAAACAGCTAATTCGGATGAGCTGAGTCCAAACCATAAGTCCCACATAGCGGTCAATGGCGTGCCCATCCTTCTCAAACTGCACTTCCACTGTTTGCTAGCTGTTTATAATAAACATACACATTTCAAAATTACACAGTTGAGTCACCATGTTGTATCAAGTTCAGAATGGAGATATTGGAATAAGTCAACGTAGAGATTTAAATTTGCCAATAATTCTTGCAGTAGGTAGTGATTTAAGTATCTATGGATTCTTTAAAAGTGTAAATGGGCATGTAATCTATACAATAATTAGATTTTTCACAAAACTAAATTTTGTTTTGGTTATACAGAATTTTCATAAAATGATTACAAGCCATGTGACCTCCGAAGTTAGGAAACCAATATTGCACGGCAGGTCCTGTTATCTAAAAATCCTTAAATCAATCAATCAATATTATTGATTCGTTTACAATGAACAATGACGATGCGATCGTTGGTTGGTTGAATAAAATCTCGTGAAAAATTACACTAATCACCAGCAGGGGAAACAGAATTTTGTGTTATCGTGTAATCTTGATTTTATTGTTTTAATAATTTTTATTTTTATCAAAATTTAATTCCCAACGTGAAGGAAATACAATTATTATTCCATACAAAATTACTGTGTTTTGTATTTATTAATGCTCTGTACCTAGTTAAATTTTAATTTAATAATAACATTAATATATTATTAAAACTTCATAATGCTGTAGTTGTAAGAAAAATGAAACATTTTGTGAGCAATAATAAAATAAAACAACTGTTTGTATCATTATGAAAAAAGACATTTTATACAGGGTGTCCCAGAATAATGTGTACAACGGAAGTCCACAGATTCATGGACTCAAAATAGGCTGATTTAGGCTAATTCACCTACCTATATCTGAAATCGCTTCGTTTGGCCGCTAGATGGCCGCAAAGTTCATGAAAATTTTTTGAATTTTGTAAATAACTTGAATACGTATTATTCGATTTTGATTATTTTTGGGATGTGGACTTTTGCTTTCAATTTACATATTTTGGTGTTATACAGAGTGTTTTTTAAAACTTAGAACTCCAACAAAATAATATTCGTTCATAACTTTTTCCTCTGTTGAGCAATAATGACGACTATTGATTTGATAGGTGATGCCATTTGGATGTTTTTGGGCCTCTTGTAGAATTTTGATTAAATGTGGGGTTTGGGTACAAAAAAATACTTTTTAAATGTATACATTATCTTGCCAACTGTATTACAATACTTAACAAACTGCTAATAGACTCTGATTTTGTAGGTTGACTAATTTCAGTTTGATCTTTAAGTCATTGTACCTACCAATTCTGTTTTACTAGAAGCGGAATAATAAATATTCACAATGAACATGTGTATGCTCAAAAAAATCCACATGCTGTCAAAGTGAACCATTATCAGCATGAATTTCGCATCAATGTTTGGTTTGGGATCATTGAAAGTATTATTATTGGCCCTGTTATTTTACCCAATATATTGAATGAGGAATTTTATTTAGAATTTTTGTAAAACTGTTATTGGAAGATGTGTCGTTATTACTCGAAGCTAAAATGTGGTTTATGCAGGAATTATTTCCTGAAATTTATTTCTTATACATAAGAAGTAAAAAATATACTTTTTTTCTCACTCTGACTATATTGTCATCTTGTAAACTGTCTGTTTGTCTGTTCTGGGGAAAAATTGTATCACTGGTACAGTGAAAAGATATTTTTATAACTTGCTTAGATTTTTTAAAACCCTCTACAAAATACTGCTATAAATTCACTGAAAATTACGTATAAAATCGCTCGGTTGCTTTTATTACTTCCAATGAAGGTATGTCTTAATTAGTAATATTGTCAAAAGCCAGCTTTGAGGCTTTCAATATGATCCCTTTTCTTGGTTCTTAATTAAAAAAATTAACGGTCAACTGGTAAGTTACATTTTGAAAAAGATGTAAATTGTAACAATGATTCCATTTCAAATAAGAATTGCACATGCAGATAGCTTTGGGGCAAAATAAATTTAGCTGACTCTTGATCCCCGTTTAGTTAGTTTAATGTGGAAATAATTTATAAAATATCTGCAAAAAATTTTTGCCGTCAATTTTTATTATTATTTTTCTAATTTAGTGAATAGCATTCTGGAGAAAAAACATTACTAATAAAAGCTTGCATATTACAAATATAAAATGCAGGTATTAACATAAAGAATTTGTAAGAATTTAAATAAAATCATTTTTTTCAAGGAATTTGTTAACATCAAAAAGTTAATTTATTTATAAATACATATAATATTTATTCTAAATACATATAATAAACCTGTAAATTATCTTTTAAATATAATAGTTTCACAATTTTAAAATTATAAATTTATCACGCTCCTTTATTGAATGTAGCTGAAAAAGATCAAACTATGCTGACAACAAAGTGGAATTGCTATTTGTTGCTTTGAGTTGTGTTTTGCGGATATTATTGAATTATCTAATTTGTTTAATTTACAATATAACTGTATATTATATATTCCTAATAATTCTCTTTTTCAGTATCGGAATGTTGCATTTGCCCTAAATATCCACCAATTTATAATAGTAAGTTTTCATATTCATTTTAGACTTTTGTTTTTATTTATTTTTAATATTTGTAATGTGGCATTTGACAAAGAATAATAGTATCGATCAGTGTGTTATTAATTCAGACTGCTCTTTTTTTTTTACTTGCTTCTAATACACACACTTTATTTAGATAACAATACAATATTTGAAAGGGCAAGTGTTTCCACAAGAAAGAAGGTTAAAGCAAGCGAAGATGGTATAACTACCAGTAGAAGTAAAGCGATCGATACCATGGAGGAAACAGTAAAAGATAGAAAAGTATCTGCTTCTACATTGAGCAGACAAGGTAATGAAGTAGTAGCTACTAATGAAAAATCCTTTAAGACTGAGAAACCTGAGAGGAAAAGTGAGATATCCGAAAGGAAGGGAACTGAAGAGTTAGATCTAAACAATCAGTCTATTATAAGTCGAAACTCTGCTGAAGACATTGGTAATAGATCTGTACAGATTGAAAGAGTTTTTTATTCTAAATCTAGAGAGAGGGAAAAAAATGGAGGTTCCGAATCAGAAGTATGTAGTAGCGAAAGCGAAATATCTATTGACTCAATTGAAGGTAAGTGAAATATTCATTTACATTTCATTAAACTTTCCATTTCGTATCTCATAACCAAACAGATATTTTTGAGCACTAATTTTTATACTTAATCTGTTGACATCCATTTTCATAAACTGAATTTAACTTTCTAAAAGCACCTTTTAAAAATTAGTGTTATTGTTCATGTTACATTCAACTGAATTATTGATTAAAAAAAAAATATGTTATTTAAAATAACCAAAAAATATTTCGTATACAAGGTGTTCCAAATTGCATATGCTAAACCTCAGCTGGTGATAGGCTTCCCATGAACATATGGTCCAGGAAATGTTAGTTTCCGAAACACAGTGTTTAAGTTATTGCAATTCCTGGAAATGGCTTTCTGAATTAAAATGCTTAAACAAATGAAAATTTACATCTCAGTCAACGAGTCGATTTAAGAGAGCAATAAAACAGCAGAACTTCTTAAGGGAGGTTTTTAATAACAACGTATAAAATTAAACACACATAACAACCATGGGTGTAGCCAGGGAGGGCAATATCAAATATTAATTTTTCTTCTAAGTCGCCTAACTCGATGTCTGGTAGACAGCAACAGATGCCCACCACATGCCAATAACGTTTCTAAGTTAAATTGTTCAAAATGCTTTTGGATTTTATGGTTTACGTGTTCTGATTACCAGATAATCTTTGTAAATTTATGGATAAGATGGATCATCTTAATGACTATTTGCTGAATCAAACCCTTTTTTTTGTTTATATGTATTTGTTGCCTAGGAGAGGTAATATTTATTACCGTTATATATTAGGTCCCAAACTGTTCCCAAAACTGACCAATAACTTATAATTGATTTTAATTTTTGTTACACCAAGATAAAATAATAAATATGAACTAGAAAAACTCGGAGCTGATTTATGGAAGAAATTTTCTTATTTTGAGTTCTATCACCAGATAAAGTTTGGCCAGTGCAATATGAGACAACTTGTATTCTCTCATATTTGTTAATAACAGTCTCAAACGTACTCATGTAACAAGCTAAATATTTCCCCATCCTTTTTTAGATTCAGCTTGCTGTATTTGTGTTTGCCCTGTTAAATATAAGTTCAACTTAAACGGAGTTAAAAAATAAGAGAAGAAGGTAGTTTCACATTTATTAAGGTAAAGCTATTTTTTTCATATCCTAAGATATTTGAAAAAGTAAATCGATTTTATGTCTAAAAAAATGATTGTATAGATAACTTACAAAGTTTAAAAGATTTGTATATGTATACAGGGTGTCCGGTAAGTACCTCCTAATCTCTCGGGAGTGTATAGAGGAGGTCAAAATAAAACT
>NW_019418185.1:14775-19479 GCF_000390285.2 Anoplophora glabripennis | reverse complement strand
ACTAAACATCAACCAACTATTATAAGAAAATACGAGTACACAACGTTTTTGCAAAATAAAAAAGGCGCTAAAAAACATAAAACATTCTATATCTCCGCAACCGTTACTTTGCGGACCCATGTTTATTGAGACTTTTCTGCTTATTTTGGTTCATACTATGCCTACCTCCTTAAATATTTTACATTCTTTTTTTAACACTTTTTATTGTTATGATTATTATGTTTGTGTGGTTCGTTTATAATTAATATGATTTTGCTGTGTTTATGTGTATGCTGCTGTGTTGGTATGCTTTGGTTTAATTATTGTCAATTCTACCCTGGCTATCTTTAAACTCCTCCCAGTAGTGAGTACTAGTTAGGTTAAACTTTGTAGAAACCTAAACAATACACCACACTAAACAAAATATATTATTCAAAATTTAATTTATTTATTAATTTATTTATTTTTTGTTGTCAACAATAAATTATAATCGCGAAATGTTCAGGCACAATTTAGGAATATTTGGAATTATCTTATTATGATAGCAATTTTATAACACCTTCGGAACTTTTCATAAAGTTGTATTTAAATTTACTCGTTATTGTGTACTGTTGGTTGCCTATACTTAAGGCGATAAAACTGATCTTAAAATTTCTTTCCCAATGAGTTACTTTGCCTACTTTTATACTTAATATCTATCAAAATTTTTAATATGGCCACTTTTTATTATTATTAATATAGTGGGTTATCTACTGTTTATTAAGAATGAAGAATTTGTATTAATTTCAAACTTATTTTCAGGTAAGACTACTTTAAATTTTATTATTATACCTATAGGTTTTTTATTACCTTTGAGATTGTATTTATTATTCTCTTTTGCTAGCTAGCTTTATCTTATAAAATTTCGTAATTCTTTGTGCACAAAGTCGCCTCTACATATATTTTGGCGATTTTTATTTTCGAACTGCTTGTCCTCTTATACTAGGTCTGGATATCGTCCTGGAATCCTCGTTTTCCTAAATTGACTGAATAGCTGGACCCTGCTGCTTACTTTGGTGCGTCTGGAATATCGTCCTGGAATCCTCCTTTTCCTGAAATTACTGGATAGCTGGAACCTGCTGCTCACTTTGATGCGTCTGGAATATCGTCTTTGGTATGTCTGGAATATCGTCCTGGAATCCTCGTTTTTCTTGAATTTGTAAGATCTCTGGAACTGCTGCTTACTAATGAATATCCGGAATATCGTCCTGGTCTGTCCTGGATATCGTACTGAAATCCTTTGAAGAGACTGAACTTTTGAATCTGTGAGATTTCGACTATCTTTCGAATCCGAGTTCCAACGCCCGGAACAGCGCTCCAGTGCAAGCTTTCTACGCAGAACATGAAGCCATAACAAACATATTCCACGATGTTTCTAACTCCGAAGCCGAAGTCGCTGTTAGGGGAGAAAGTAAAAATTTCACCTATGTTTCCAATACAAACCTTAAAGTCCAGCACCGAGCTCCAAGCCCGATTTCCAACATAGGAAATCAAAGTACAAGCATTAAAATGCATAATGTTTCTAACTCCGAAGCCGAAGTCGCTGTCAGAGGAGAAAGTAAAAATTTCACCTATGTTTCCAATCCAAACCTCAAAGTCCAGCACCGAGCTCCAAGCCCGATTTCCAACATAGAAATCAAAGTACAAGCATTAAAATGCATAATGTTTCTAACTCCTAAGCCGAAGGCTATCCGCTATCATCAGGAGAGAAAGTAAAAATTTCACCCATGTTTCCAATCCAAACCTCAAAATCCAGCACAGAGCTCCAAGCCCGATTTCCAACATAAGAAATCGAAGGCAAAGCATTAACTTACATAATGTTTCTAATCCTGAAGTCGAAGCCGCTGTCAGGAGAGAAAGTAAGATTTTCACCCAAGTTTCCATTCCGAATCCAAGAATCCCGGACAACGTCCTAAGTCCGATGTCCAGTAACACAAACCAAGTCCTAAGCCATAATTTACACAAAGCTTCCATTCGCCAAGCCGATATCAATACCAGGGCGAAGACGGAAGAAATCGACAAGGTTTCGAATCCGGCTACTATCCAGCCGCCTCGAACCAAGAAGCAGCAGTATCCAAGGAAAACAAACAAAAACACCTATGTTTCAGATTTCCAGCATCGCAGAGCCGCAGTTGAGCCAAGCAAGCCAAATAACGAAAATCACCGATGTTTCCAATCCACCTGCGAGAAGCCGCAAATCATCAAAAATGCGCCCTCTGGTGATGGAGACGAGTTAGGCCACATCGAGGACGACCGATGCGAAGCCGACAACGCGCCAGCAGCCACCTTCCAGGGAGTCAAGAATTCGACCCACTTTCCAATGGTCCCCGGCCTTGCAGGGAAGCACCGGTCAAGAAGAGGGAGAAAATTCGTAGAAAAAACCCGGGAATCAACCGCGGATCAAGGCCGCGAATCACCTACCGAGATGGACCGTCAACTGCAGGCATTTGCAGTTATTTAACCGGATCGACGTATCCGGCCAGTCTCTGTGTGGGACGCTCCAAATTCTAGTTGCGACATTAAAGCCTCTACAGTCATTATTACAGCCTTTCGCACACATTTAACCTATTGTTAGAGTCAGATTTATGTTAATAAATATATATATATAACCTAACCTACCTCTTATCTATAAAAGAAAGGTAAAACGTCGCCCGGGCATTTATTTCTGACCCGCGGCAGACTCAAATCACGGGCCATTAGCCAGCCCTATCACAAAGTGTTAGATATAAGCTCTAGTGAAGTGCATCAAACCGCCCCTATAGTTATCAGAACTATATGAGCGTAGTGTTTACCTCTAGATATATATAATTATAAGAATTATATATACAAACTACCTAATCAACGGCTCTCATAGCCGCCTAAGCTCAAATATCAGAGATAGCGGGACGTATTGGCGCTTAAAGTCACTTTTCACCTATCTTTCCAATACCGATCCTATATCTCATATCATTCTAATCCAAATTCCCTTTGTTAGAGTCAAACCTCTCATACATCCTATCTAAGGGAACGACAAGTTGTTACAAAATTAGATCGCGTCCTCTCACCTAGCCATGCCTAAGCGCAATTTTACCAGGTTAGCTACATCTCGAGCAGAGTCCAGCGCGACAGTGCGAGAAGCATACAATATGTCCAGAAACCCTGAGAGCCGCAACCTAATGGTAAGTGAAGCAACGGGAGATGAGGTACGACGACAAATCCTTTTGGCCCAACTTTAATTTTTCTACTTATTACTATTTATATGGGTTTTCCCACTATTTCTTTTCAACTACTTCTCTCTGACAAATCTTTCGTAACTAGTCAATAATTCCTCTTTTTTATTTATCCTATTCTCTTGATTTTTTTCTTCCTTATTAAGGTCTTTTCACATATATGCCTGTTCTTTTAAATTCCGTTTCTTTTTTCCACTTCACTTCACTTCACTTTTATAATTTACAATTTTACAATCACATTCCAGTTTATTTACAAAAATTTTAACTTATATTTCAAAATATTCCTTATTCTATCTTTTTATTTGAATTTCATACATAATATTTTCTGCCTTGTGAATTCAACTTTATTTTTGACATTTCACTGACATTATAATCCTATTTATATCCTATATTTTTATACTATATAATATTTCTTTATACTTATTTTACTTCCTCATAATACTACTATTAAATAAAACTATGATATTTTAGCTTTCTTTTGCTATATGTCACTTGGTGTTACTAATTAATTTAGATTATGTTTTTCCGATAATATCTTGGCATGTACGCTATTTGACTAAAATGATGTTTTGTATGCTTAAATCTTTGAAATTTATATTCTGCTCTAGTAATACGACTCTGATAATATTTCAACATACCCTATTTAATACTAACAATTTTTTTTTACTCTAATATTTTTCTGTTTTACAATAATTATTTCAACCTTCTCTCTTCACATTGTCTTAGTCAAATAAAATTTTAATTTAAATTTCTAAATTTCTATCAATACTTTTATTTCATCTCAATAAATACAGGGTGTCCCAGTGTCGGCGTACAAAAATTTACCAGGGGGTAGACTAGACCAAAATAATAATACAAATCGCTGCCAACGAAGTCAAACGCAATCCAAATATGTTGTTTCAAACTCGAAGATCTCAGAAAACGTTGTGTAAAGTGTGTAAATGTCAACGGTGGATTCTTCGAACACTGACTTTAAATCATTATTACAAATTTCATTTGTTTTATGGTTAACTGTTGTTAAAACAAGAAGAAACAACTTGGTTTGTTTCGCTTTTAATTTCTCGTATTATCAAAACATAGTGTTCGTTAAATCGATTTTTCTCGAAAACTGATCGAGATACCGAAATGAAACAAGAATACATAATTAATGGAAAAATGATTGCTCTTTCAGGTTTTGAATCAAGTTTCATGATAGACATACAGGGTAAAAACTTATTAACTAAATTTTCGGTGAAATTGGTTGTAAGTGGCACCATCTATAAGCAATGCTGAATTTAAAACACGCATCTTATTCGTCGCCTAAAAAAATATAGTTTCACAAATTTTCAAGTTCCTAACCTACATATTTTCAGAATAATCGCAAAAAAACGATTTAAAATTTTAACTTTCAACACCCTGTATTTCCGAAACTATCAACTTTCGGATAAGGCATGTTTGCGCCAATGGTCACCATTTCACGTGTAGTATCTTCAGCTTT
>NW_019418185.1:0-11581 GCF_000390285.2 Anoplophora glabripennis | reverse complement strand
AACCATACAAATAGTTGTAAACATGATATTGATTTTAACGAAGTAAGTATAAAATTTACAGAAAATAATGTTTTTAAAAGAAATTTCCTTGAGATGTGCAGCATCTTTCAATGTGAGAACACTATGAATAGACGTTCTGACATTGATAACTTAAGTATCATGTTCACATATTTGTTAAGTATTAATAATAATAATTCATCTATTAATGACGTTAGTGAATCTAGCTTATAGAAATTATTTTTCAAAATTTAGCGCTCAATTTACTGTTTCCTTCTTTCTAAATTCCATAATTTATTTAGTCCATGGGTGTCTCAATTATTTTGTTCGGTGTACCTTTTGGTTCTGTAGAGTTTGGTTATGATTCTTTAGGTTCAATTAGGCAATCCAACGACCTGTCAAATTTTTAAGCAATATGGCGGTGATGGCAAACAAGTTATGTTTACATTGAGAATGCATTGAAGTCAGTCCAGAAGTTTTTAGTTAAAAGAGTTTAATCCGAGTTTTTTGTAAGGAATTATTACTGTATGTTATTTAAGGAAGTGTTCAACTCGTCTTTTATTAAATTGTGTCGCAACGATATGTATTACTAATGCCGGTAACGTGCATAGTAGTGGGTTGTGGAAGTCGTGGAAATCGGGACCAAGTTAGCTTTCATTGTGTACCCAACGTAGGGAATTCAAAATATTTTCCTCATTTAAATGATTTATCGAGAAAACGGCGCCAAACATGGATAGCTGCAATTAAAAGGGATGACCTAACACCTTCTATATTAAGAAACCAGAGAGTTTGCAGTAGGCATTTTATTACTGGTAAGAATTTTATTCTTTTATGTAACAAAAAGAAGAAACAAGAAATAATTAGAAGTAGGTATGTTATAATTAAACCCCTATATTAAGCAAAATCAATTTTTAGGGAAACCAAGCAAGTTAGAAGATGTTGATAATCCAGACTGGGCTCCATCTCAGCACATGGGACATGTTTCCCAAGCTATATCTAAGAGGAAAAGCGACATAACAAGAAAATACAGAGTAGATAAAAGAAGAAAATTACTAGAAAGTATAAGCGAAAATAGAATGGAAATTTGTGCCGAGGTAAATAATTATACTTTTTAAAAATCAAGAAAAATTTGTTAGGTACTATTAAGAATTTTTACAATGATATTAATACATTCCAATTCCTTAATTTATGTATTTTTCATTATAATGCCAACGTTACATTAATTAATATCCTTATATTAGCCAATTTAAAATGTTTCTTAAATTCTATTAGGTATACTCATAAAACATATTGGTGGCATTGTAAATATATCTATTACTGTATATTTTATCAGTTTAATATTTATTTTATTAGGAAGGTAGTCCGGAATTTGAGAATGCAAAGGAACAAGCTGATGGTTCTGCTACACAGACAGACCTAACAAAGGAAATGATGGCCATAAGATTTCAGCAGTTAGAATTCGCCTCAGAAAAAATATCTATTTTAGAACGCAAGATAGAAAATTCTCCTCTTGGACTTGTGGATCAAACTACCGATGTTGCAAAATGGAAGTATTATACAGGATTTGAATATACACTTGTTCAACATATTTTTCACGAAATTGAACCATACATTCCTACAACATCTACAACAGTGCTTAGTCCTTTTAATCAATTATTACTTACCCTAGTTAAGTTACGGTTAAATTTACACTTCAAAGATTTGGCTTACCGTTTTAAAATTTCACCAACGACATCATCAACCTATTTCGTAAATATGATTGAAATACTTTATGAAAGGTTCAAATCCTTAATTATTTGGCCAGACCGCTCTGTATGTAGAAAAAACATCCCATCATGTTTCCAGGAAGCATTTAAAGAAACGACGAACATAATTGTTGACTGTTTTGAGGTTTTTATTGAAAAACCAGAAGCATATCTAACACAACAACAATGCTGGTCAAATTATAAACACCATCATACAGTAAAGTTCTTAATTGGAATCACACCTCAGGGAACAATAAGCTATATTGGCAAGGCTTGGGGTGGCCGAACTTCGGACAAACAAATGATAGAGTTAAGTGATTTTTGTAACTACATTAAACCATGCGATGTTGTGTTAGCCGATAGGGGTTTTTTAGTTGATGAAAGTTCGGGTGTTTTGGGGACAAAATTAGTAATTCCTGCATTTACGAAAGGGAAAAGTCAACTACATCCCATAGAAATAGAAGAGACACGCCACATAGCTCATGTCAGAATTCATGTGGAGAGAATAATTGGAGTTATAAAGAACAAATTTAGAATATGGAAGGGTCCAATTCCAATTAGTATGTTAAAAAAATGTAACAATGAAAACGCTAATATCTTAGATAAAATCGTTACTACTTGCAGTGCATTAATCAATTTATTAAATCCAATTATACCACTTTAATTTTTAAGGAGAGAAATAACAATATAAAAAAGGGTATATAAGATAAATTCACAAATAAAATGACTAAAAACATATATTGAATACTTTTAACTCCCTCCAGATATTGTGATTTCTCTCATTTAATGTAAATATTTCCATTTATATAAAAAAATAAAAAACTATAAAATTTACAACTATTTTAATTCTGCCAACACACATTTCTACAATGGAAAAGTAATTTGTACAAAGTCAAATATTAATAAACTAAAAAATATTAACAAACTTTTTATTCTGTGGCTTTTTGACACTCATCACAAAACCATACTGTGCTGGGAGTGTCTGATAAATTAACACATTTAAAATGGAACCATTCGGTAAAACAGTTATCATTTTCGCACCTTATCATTGGTGTACCATCATCCACGCCTTTACATTTACACCAATAACTTACTTTAGCCAAACCTTCCCTTTCTGTAAAATATTTACCTAAAAGCTCTGGCATTATTATGTCAAAATGAAATTTTCGAGCTATCTCACTATTTTTATTCCAAAAATCAAAATCTGGGTGAATGCGTTTTTTAAAAAAAATTTTTGGAGACCAAATGACAAAGTCACAATAAGAAACATTTGTTATAAACTTTGCATTTGCACTTGATAATAATATGAATGATTTCTGTCTAAGATATAGATACCATCTTTGAAAACTAAACATGAATTTTTAAACTTTGCGTAATCACTTATATCGTCAACATTATTTTCATGTAACAAATATGGACATTTAATTTCCAAACAACCTCCCAAACAACATTCACAAAAAACAAGCCTATCAGGTGATGCCCCCAGTTGTGGCCATTTTTGATTAATAATTAGTCCAACTTCATTTACAATAAATGAGTCGTGACTTTCTTCCCTGTTTTTTCTATATTTTTCTACAGCTACATGTTCATGTTCTAAACCCCTAGTGGTGGCTTTTGTAGAAAATATTACTTTTGTTGGATAACAAATAGACTTAATTAAGGACAGAGATGGTGATTCCTTATTTGTCCGACAAACGGATTTAAATTTGGACGCTGTGATTCTACCACATCTTTGTAAATACCAGTTTTTGCTGCTATGTTGACTTCGAGTGTTCTTCTCTACCTCTGAGCAATGTTCCTTACTTATACTTAACTCAATCGTACTGGCAATTTGGATTAATTCTTTATAAGTTTTGGATAAATATATATCTTTAAATATATCAAATGTGGATGGAAGTAATTTCTTCATAGAGGTAGATATTTTACTTGCAAATGGCTCAACAATTCTCATTAAACTTGCACTTTTCCCTGTGTTGTCAATTTTTGAAAGTAATTCAACTATGTCCTTTTTTGCCATCGTACAAACTGGAATTTTTTTTTAACAGCTACAGTAGAGGGTTTTCCAAAATTCATTTCATGTACCGGAACAATAGGCACCACTGTAGACAATGATGGCATAGGCCATGAAGCAGCAACATCAGTACACGAAATTGAAGCCTTTTTTTGATTTGCATATTCAGCTGCGAATAGTACAGCGGCAACATGGCTACAAACTTCACTATTACCTGCCATGCATGTACAGTGAGCAGTAGCTACTGCTCCATCCATTGCTACAATGCACCATACTTCTAGGGGTTTCACATTTGCTTTCTGCGAATGCTTTACCTGCAAAAAAAATTGTCCTTTTAGATTACATTACACACTACCAACAAACAAATAACTAATATATTTGTCTGTTTTTTCCCCAGTTTTATAAGGTATATAATGATAAAAGATGTGATAGTATGACCAGATGTTTCCTTGTTGCACAAGTGAGATTTTAAATAAAATGGCCTTATTGTGTTATGTTAATAAAGTTAATACTGCATTAAGTTGAAGATATGCATACAAATCTAAATGAGATAAGCGGCACTCATATGGCCACGTAATTCCAAGACATGATAAACTGCTTCAGCTTATGACTGCATGCAGAATTAAATAGTTATAATAATAGTTATTATAATAGGCAAGTAATATTTGGTACGGACTAAGTTTGTATAGACGAGGGGACACCAATAAAATTGTGATATCGATCGATACACAACACTGCTCACCTACTGCTACTCTCTGCACCCTCATTTGCAACGTCCTGTAAAGTAACGAACAAGGTAGACATTCGGCCTAGCCCTCACTTGCTTCATTCATATTTGTGTGCATATCTATACCCAGTACTTAGCTTTTGACCACAGAAACTTTTAAAATAACCATTCACATTACTTTATTACAACCCTAAACATAAGCTCGAATATGAAATTATGTAAAGTTATTTACCTTTCCAACCAGCACATAAAAATTGTTAACAACTTTGGTTCCGACTTTCAACACAAATCCAGAATTAAAATATTTGTAAGCTTGAAGGCTTTTGAAAGCTTTCATTTGGTCTTTTGTATAAAAACTATGCGTCAAGACTAAATAAGACACAATATCCATGTTTGTAACAGGTGGGATCCTGAGGGTTGAGCTACCTACCAGGCGCGTCCCCGGGTGGCGGATAGGGGAAGCCATAGGACCTCGGTTCTATGGCGAGGGTCGTCATAAACAGGTCCACCCAGCGAAGGCACCCCGCGGACCAGCTCCCACGTGTTTGTGCCGTGCGTGGCGACCCGTGTCGTCGGAGGAAGGGTACCTGGTGGTTGAGCAGGCCGTGCCTGCAACACGCCACTTCGGTCCGGAATTCGACTAGACGGGCGGCCGGGAACTAACCCACTCCCGGTCAATCGGCCGTGCTGTCCCGTCAGAGGGCCGCAGGGTGAGCTCTTGGGGCAGGGGGGCGCGTAGAGGGCTGCAAAACTGAGCGTCGGTTGGCTCCGGCGTTCAGGGATGCACAACCCTCTCTCGACGCTGTTCTCGCTGTTCTGCTTTCGGAAGCTATATCCACTTGGTAGCCCTGGTGACTGCTTGCAGCATCCCTTAGTTGGGTTCCGTGGTGGGTGGGGAGCCAGGTGGACGAATTCTACGACAATCCTACATGGATAATAATAACGCCAAACCCCCCGCGGCTGAGCGGCAACGCTCGCTGCCATCAATAGCGGCAGAGCGGCAACGCTCGCTGCTACCCCAACATGAGGCAGAGCGGCAACGCTCGCCACAGCCGGGACCATCGTCCCAAATCCCTCAAATGGGAGACAACAAAGAGCCCGAAAAGAAAAGAAGGGGCAGACGTATCTATGGGGCTGAGTTCAAGAGGAGGCGGAGAGCGCGTGAAGAGGCGGCTAGAGCTGCAATTGCAGCTCCCTCGTCTGAACGCGCACCCACTCTTCTGGCACAGCCTACAACGTCTGGGGTGCGTGGTCCTGCACGGGCGGTTGGCGGATCTAAGGGCCTGCCACCCTCTACGCGGGACGAACGCCACCCAGGCAAAAGTGGACCGCCTATAGGGAAGGTTGAGCACCCGAAAGGTGTGCCACCTTCCCAGGCGAATCCACCAGATAGGAAGGGAGAGCATCCTCACGGAGTGCCACCCCATAAAAAGAGGAACAGGTCGGGGACCTCATCGGACACCACTCCGATGAGGTACAAGAGGGCAAAACAGCCCCCCCCCACCACTTCCACATATAGCGATGCAGCCCTAGGTCATCTTAGGGTTGCAATTATTGATAAGGACAATCCCTATGGGAAAATTCCCAAGGATAGGGAGTCCATTATCAAAAAATTACTGCTGGTGGAGCTGGATAAAATTCTTCTAATTCCCGAAGCTACCATTAGACCACCTGTGTTTCGCTCGTGGACATACTCTGGTGAGATCATCAGGGTTGTCTGCGAGGACGAGTACACACGGACGTGGTTGACGGATGCAGTGGGAAGCCTGAACCCGTGGGAGGGCAGTGCCCTAGCCGTGGTGCGCTCTGACCAGTTGCCAAGGCTGACCAAAGCCACCCTCTGGATTCCCGTGGAAGCTGGATGCGACCATGAGGAAAAGGAGGTGGTGATGCGTCGCCTGGCGGCTCAGAACCCCACGGTGAGTGTGAGCAGGTGGTGCCTGTTCCACCACGAGGCTAAGAATGACCCACGAGGCCACCTACTCGTCTTCGGAATCGGAGACGAGGACCTGAAAACCCTGGAGGCGAGGTCGATGAAGATGCACTACATCTTCCAGTCNATTTAATGTAAATATTTCCATTTATATAAAAAAATAAAAAACTATAAAATTTACAACTATTTTAATTCTGCCAACACACATTTCTACAATGGAAAAGTAATTTGTACAAAGTCAAATATTAATAAACTAAAAAATATTAACAAACTTTTTATTCTGTGGCTTTTTGACACTCATGACAAAACCATACTGTGCTGGGAGTGTCTGATAAATTAACACATTTGAAATGGAACCATTCGGTAAAACAGTTATCATTTTCGCACCTTATCATTGGTGTACCATCATCCACGCCTTTACATTTACACCAGTAACTTACTTTAGCCAAACCTTCCCTTTCTGTAAAATATTTACCTAAA
This sequence comes from Anoplophora glabripennis, assembly GCF_000390285.2. Taxonomy (NCBI): domain Eukaryota; kingdom Metazoa; phylum Arthropoda; class Insecta; order Coleoptera; family Cerambycidae; genus Anoplophora; species Anoplophora glabripennis. The sequence goes on along the minus strand of NW_019418185.1, from coordinate 4,688 downwards.
AGCTCTGGCATTATTATGTCAAAATGAAATTTTAGAGCTATCTCACTATTTTTATTCCAAAAATCAAAATCTGGGTGAATGCGTTCTTTAAAAAAAATTTTTGGAGACCAAATGACAAAGTCACAATAAGAAACATTTGTTATAAACTTTGCATTTGCACTTGATAATAATATGAATGATTTTTGTCTAAGATATAGATACCATCTTTGAAAACTAAACATGAATTTTTACATTTTGCGTAATCACTTATATCGTCAACATTATTTTCATGTAACAAATATGGACATTTAATTTCCAAACAACCTCTCAAACAACATTCACAAAAAACAAGCCTATCAGGTGATGCCCCCAGTTGTGGCCATTTTTGATTAATAATTAGTCCAACTTCATTTACAATAAATGAGTCGTGACTTTCTTCCATGTTTTTTCTATATTTTTCTACAGCTACATGTTCATGTTCTAAACCCCAAGTGGTGGCTTTTGTAGAAAATATTACTTTTGTTGGATAACAAATAGACTTAATTAAGGACAGAGATGGTGATTCCTTATTTGTCCGACAAACGGATTTAAATTTGGATGCTGTGATTCTACCACATCTTTGTAAATATCAGTTTTTGCTGCTATGTTGACTTCGAGTGTTCTTCTCTACCTCTGAGCAATGTTGCTTACTTATACTTAACTCAATCGTACTGGCAATTTGAATTAATTCTTTATAAGTTTTGGATAAATATATATCTTTAAATATATCAAATGTGGATGGAAGTAATTTCTTCATAGAGCTAGATATTTTACTTGCAAATGGCTCAACAATTCTCATTAAACTTGCACTTTTCCCTGTGTTGTCAATTTTTGAAAGTAATTCAACTATGTCCTTTTTTGCCATCGTACAAACTGGAATTTTTTTTTAACAGCTACAGTAGAGGGTTTTCCAAAATTCATTTCATGTACCGGAACAATAGGTACCACTGTAGACAATGATGGCATAAGCCATGAAGCAGCAACATCAGTACACGAAATTGAAGCCTTTTTTTGATTTGCATATTCAGCTGCGAATAGTATAGTGGCAACATGGCTACAAACTTCACTATTACCTGCCATGCATGTACAGTGAGCAGTAGCTACTGCTCCATCCATTGCTACAATGCACCATACTTCTAGGGGTTTCACATTTGCTTTCTGCGAATGCTTTACCTGCAAAAAAAATTGTCCTTTTAGATTACATTACACACTACCAACAAACAAATAACTAATATATTTGTCTGTTTTTTCCCCAGTTTTATAAGGTATATAATGATAAAAGATGTGATAGTATGACCAGATGTTTCCTTGTTGCACAAGTGAGATTTTAAATAAAATGGCCTTATTGTGTTATGTTAATAAAGTTAATACTGCATTAAGTTGAAGATATGCATACAAATCTAAATGAGATAAGCGGCACTCATATGGCCACGTAATTCCAAGACATGATAAACTGCTTCAGCTTATGACTGCATGCAGAATTAAATAGTTATAATAATAGTTATTATAATAGGCATAATGAAGTGAAGTAATATTTGGTACGGACTAAGTTTGTATAGACGAGGGGACACCAATAAAATTGTGATATCGATCGATACACAACACTGCTCACCTACTGCTACTNCACGCTTGATACAATCAATTTGCTCAAGCATTTGATCAATCCGCTTGATAGTCTAGGGCCTACTTTAGATACAATCCCAACAGTAAAATTTACTCTGTTTCAAATATTCATTAGTTTTTCTTGATGGGAATGCGAAAGTACATTGTAATGCATTATAGGCTTTTGGACTTTGCTTTAATAACGATAATGCAAAAACTTTAGCTTCTAAAGTGAACCTTCGTCCCCTTGCATTTTTCTTTAACATCCTCAACTTACAATGAAATTTAACGATCCCTCATTTTTATCATATCTCTCATCTTAAAAAGTCCGGAGGCTTAGCATAACGTAATGCTTGAGTAAGGGGTTTCTTATTAGATGCATTTTGAAAATTGATACTACGGGCTATTTTTTCAAATTTTTAAAGTTTTAGAGCCTTTGGTTTTAAATTTACTGCTCTGGTCACACCATGCACTTCTTAACAAGTTTGTTGCAAAATTAGATTTTAAAAAAGAAAAACAAAAATTGTATGTTTTCATAAAATACAGTAAAATTTTATTTAAATTATATATGTGCGCACGCGCAAAACGTCAGCTACTCAAGCGACACCCGTGTCCCGAGTAGTAGAAACAAGGATCTGCCAAATCCGCAAAGTGCACACCGCAAAAATAAGTAGATGAGATAGTGAATTGTTCTAACAAATGTATTTTCTACTTACCTTGAATATTTTTACAGTTCTGCTGCTATACATTTTTAATAATTAACGCAATAATACCAGTACATGTAACAATTCTGACGTTTCTTAACAACTGAACAATTTTAAGGTTATAAGTATAACCTATATGAACAATCTCCATCTATACAAGATAGTAGTAGGGACCAATCGCTATATTATGAGAAGATTGGTCTTTTGTTATCTGATATGGTAGCTGGCTTAAAAAAGTACCAGCACATTGGCCATTTTAAACTTAATGCGTATAACACATTGGTCCTTAAAAAATAGTTTTATACAGAAAATATAAAACTTAACACTTAAACTATTGAAGAAGTGGAGTTTGATACTGCATTTATCTCAAAAACAATTTTGGAAAAATATCAGATAACTACTTATTTAGTTAAATAAAGTGAACACATTTCAATTATATTGAAGTAATGTTATATTGTCTTAGTTATAAATTTATAATGCAATAAATGTTCAAAATTCCGGCCTTTAACTTCCAACAAGCTGTTTCTAGTTACTAAATCCACTGATCGTAAAACATTCGCTGAAGAAAATTGTTAATTATGTAACCATTAGGTCCGCCATCATGTTGATAAAACAGCTTCCTGCGTTCTTCTAAATTCAAATTTTCTAAATAGTTGTCAAGATTTTGTAAGATATACAAATACCTTTCACCTACCATAAAATATTGTCTAAGTTTTAATTAATTTTATCACATTATTTTACTTACTATTTAAATTATTATCATAAAATTCTAGTAGTCTTTGTGATTGCGAATTATGTCTATTAAATAAATGTAATCTTGGATTCATCACTCCATATAATATTGTCCAAAAACGAAATGTCATCTCGTCAACATAAACTCGCAAAACTGAATCTGTTTTAAGAAATCTGCTTCGTTTAAATTCTGCAACATATGGAAAGAATATGGGTGAAATTTATGATTTTGATGATATCTAATTGCTGAAATAAAATAAAAAAGATCCCGCACGACCTTGCATCTGTCAAATTTTCAATAAAAGTGTCAATATCTCAAACTATAAATTTTAAGAACTAGGCATAGACCTTATAAACTACTGGACTCGCCCAACTGTCATTTTGCCTATATAAACGGCAATCGCTCAGACGTGTGCGAGACAGATGGAGCTAGTAAGGGCTTAAGCTTCGTTCACAGAATTTCGACTGCAGCGCGCTACATTTAATTCAACCAATCAGCTAGCTATACTCGATTCCTTACCCCTTTTTTCTGTTGGGCTTTATTTAAAGACTTTATAAAAATAATATAGAGACCAAAAGACAAGAAAAAATCATTTTTTCCAGTAGTGTAGGTATGTAAAAGTATTTATTATTATTACTTGCCTATTGTAACAGTACAATATTTGAATTGTTTTAGCTATAATATTCCAAATGGTTTTTATAATGCCTTATTTATGTAGTCCTCCATTTATTTTCCTCATACCGTAAACTCGATCGGTTAAAATTACTGCAAGCTCTTCTGACGTAGTTGTTTCAAATATCTCATATTTTATTGCTTTGCAGAACTGTATAAATTGAAACTATGTCGATGCTTTCTTCGTTCAACATATTATTTGAAGAGAATTTTTGCTAAGCATATTTCAGTTAAAACTTTTACGTTATATTCGGTTTGATGTTAAAAAATAATTTGAAGAGTAACATATTTAAAAGCGGCAAAATTTGGACATCAAAATGCCATTTTATTTTGAGGATGGGGGAAATAATATAATCTAATAAGTTATCATCGGAGACAACTCTGCTTGGTCATTATTTTCAGAAAGATGCAAAAAGTATAAACATGTTGATACCATCACAACTTCTTTCCTACCCATGAAATTAAATTTTTTCTCCAGTTAAACGTGTCTTTATGCAATTTATCGCAGAACACGATTGCACTGTATTTAGTTTTTACGAATCCTTCACATACACTAACTAAATCACACAAAAATTCAAGAAATCAATCAATAATGTCAATACATGACATTTACTTCAAAGTTTGTTTATGGCATTTTGTAACGGTATACCCGTGTACCATCATTTGTTTTACCGGTATTTGCCTCAACTAGCTTCATCTGCCTTGTACACATCAACGCGATTGACCTCTCTTTCTAGGGCCAGTCCATAGTTTACTAGGTCTATGGAACTAGGTTTGTTATACATAGTGATCTTAAAATTTCAAGTAGAATCCAAAAATATATAGGGTGTTCAATTTAAAATAACGAAGATGGCGTCGACTTCCAGTATAACCGGAAGTACTATGACCTTGAAAATATTATAGTTGTGTTTCCCCCACTGACTTTGATAAGTTACCAAATTTTCAAAGTTCTTTTTCAG
>NW_019418184.1:16889-19665 GCF_000390285.2 Anoplophora glabripennis | reverse complement strand
AAAATTTTGATTCTTTTCAAGTGACCAATGTTTGTTTCTAATTTTCTTCTAGTCCCTATTGAACTCAACGTTTTACTGGCCTGAATCATCAGCCGTATTTGCCGATTGATTAATTTTAAAAAATGTTGTACATTGGGTGTTCGACTTCCAGATTGTACAAGTTCTAAAACCTGGTTTAGTTTACCAATAAAATTATCAGTTTCCTGAACAAGAGAGTCCATAATTAGCAATTAAATTTATAAATAAAATACGAGTGCAACTAATGTAAAACATTTTATAGTAAAAACACGACACAAAAATATTTTGGGGGCACTTACAGTTTTTTTATGTTGACTCGGGTTGTTGATGATCTTGTGGCAGCTCCACAATCTCAAAGTTTTTGATTGGGTTCGGCTGATTGCACTGCACTAGGCCCTTGAATATCAAGCCGTACTTCCTAGGAACAAAGTATTCCAAATTTGCCTCGATTGCCGGCAAAGACCTCCTTGGTAAAAACACCGCGTTCTCGCCCAAGTCGACTAGAACCGTCTTCCCAAACCGGGTGTTAACTATTTTTATTCCCCAAATCGGTATGGGTTGGTCCACAGGTAGGTCCTGTAGATTAATTACTGGAGTCCTGCGGATGGAGGAAACCTCATTAATTTGGCTTAGATTCATGCTACAACAATAACTTGTATAACTAAAAGCTTGTTAAATGTAAAGAATGATAGGTTAACTATTTAATTACGTTAAGATCCAGATTATAACAATACAAAAGCTTGTAAAATGCAAAGAACTACTTAAAAAATATATTACTTACTTGTTAGGAGCACTAGACACAATTACTTGTAGATAAAGACGATGTAAAGGCACAAACGCACAGAAACTACTGAAGAACTGAAGCTGGAGATGACAGCGTAGTTGCTTCTACGAGGTATCGATGAAGACTGGCAAATGATAACTCTATTTCAGTATTTATATCGTCATTTCTTATCACATCCGGCCAACGTTCGTTACATTTGTTATCGCACGCTACCAAAACTAATTATTTTTAACGGTTTCCTGTTAGCGCTCGTTCGCTCGCTTATCGTTATCTCCTTCCGGCCAGCGCTCATTATTTTTTAACGGTTTCCTGTTTGTGTGTTTGCAGTTATCAGCAGCATCCGGTTACGCTCGTAGCCTTATCGTTATCTCTTTCCGGCAGACTTAATTATTTTTAACGGTTTTCTGCTGATAGCGCTCGTCGCCTTATCGCTATATGTCTACAATAAAAATTAAAAACTTATAATTGAAATGAAAACGCAAAGTGATGCCCCGGNGCCATCTTATCCCTAACGACCAATCACCTTCCACGCAGACCGCCGCCATCTTATGACGTCACATCCGCTGCAGACCGCACCCATCTTACGCCGCCATCTTGTGACGTCACATCCGCTGCAGACCGCAGCCATCTTATCCCTATACAGACCGCCGCCATCTTGTGACGTCACTTCCGGCGTAGAAACCGCCTCACCTATCTACTGTAGTGTCTTAATAGCGGTGAGTAAGAAACATGAAATTATAAATATTAACAAAAAGGCATCTGGTTTCGAGGTGTTGTCGGTAAATGTTAGGATTAAAGGTGATACGACATATTGTTTTATTGCTGTCTATATTGGTGTATAGACAGCAATAAAACAATATGTCGCCCAATATGCCCTATAGTACAGATAATAGTTATGTTGAATTATTCAATTTTCTACATAATAAAGTAAATAACAATAATTCTAACTCTATTTATATTTTTGGTGATTTCAATGTGCCAGAGGTGACTGGCAAGGATACAGTATTCCATAATATGAGCCAAAGATTGAGTACTTTATCTAATTTTTTGAACTTTAACTCATTTTTACTTTTTAGTAATATAAAAAATTACCAGGGTAGAACATTAAATTTGGTAGTTAGTTCAGAAGTTAACAAAAATGAATGTGATGTATTTAGAGAGATTTTACCATTTGTGACTGAAGTCATGTGCCACCCTGCTTTAGAGATTAGAATAAAATATGATCAGAGTAAACAAAAAGAGCAGGAAAACATGGAAGGTAGATACAATTTTAAAAAAGCAGATTTTGTACGATTAAGTGAATGCGTTTAGAGACGGTAATTGGTATAATGGTTCAAAGTGATGTAAATATTGCATTACAAGAAATGTATAGAACCTTGGGTAACATTTTTGAATTAACTGTTCCCAAATTTAAGGCATATTCAAATTATAAGGTGTATCCAATGTGGTTTAATAAAGAAATTAGAGATTTATTGAAGGAAAAAAATAAATATAAAAAAAGGAGAGAGGTTTCAGAATATCAGAATAATAAATATATAGAGATTAGGAGAAGACTAAAGAGTTTAACAAGAGCGGCTTATAAAAATTATTTAATGAATATTGAACAAAGTTTAATCACTGATGTTGGCGTATTTTGGAATTATGTGAAAAGAATGAAAAAGGATTGTTCGAATAATAATGAATATGTATATGAAGGGCACATAGTAAATGATAATAAAACGGCAGAATATTTTGCAAAGTATTTCTCAACAGTTTATAATGTTGACAAACCAAATTATAAATTAGACTTTCCAGGGAAAAGCGAAAATGTATGTAATGGATTGTTGAGCCTGGACTTCATTAGTGAATCGGAGTACAAAAAACTTAAACCAAAAAAAGCAGCTGGAGCTGCGTAATAAAGGGATGCCAAGAATGGCTTAAGATTCCACTGTTGCATATATATATATATATATATATAATTTAAATTATTACTTA
>NW_019418184.1:0-12332 GCF_000390285.2 Anoplophora glabripennis | reverse complement strand
TTTTTTTGAAAAGGTTAATTTTTAATACAAGTAATCAATTCACTGTAATTAATCCCACAGGTGTTTCTGAACATAATATGCAAGATAATAATAACAATGATAGTAATAGTGATCAATCAAACCAACTGGCCCTTTATGCCTCTATTCCTTTTATTGAAAATGTTACTCCAAATTTGTTAAATGTTTTTAAAAATGAAAATCACATTAAATTAACACAAAAATATACAAAAAAAATTGGCAATATACATAGTAAATTAAAAGACACTGATGATAATTTAAAAAGGTCTGGGGTGGTATATGGCATTCCTTGTAACAATTGTGATAAAATTTATATAGGTCAAACGTCTAGGGTATTAAAGGATAGAATAACATCACATAAGAGTGATATTAGATTAAAAAAACAGTCGTGTGCTTTGGCGGGGCATAGTATTGAAACAGGACATAAACCAAATTTTAGTGAAACAAAGGTGATTTGTACAGAAAATAATTATAATAAAAGAATTTTTTTGGAAGCTTTTGAAACAGCCTTTAATGATGATGCATTAAATAAAAAAAAAGATACACAAAATTTAGTTATGAATTACTCATATTTGTTGTCATTATCTAAACAAAATTGACTGTATATTTATAATTGTTCATAATTTTTAAATTTTTTATAATGTTAGAAAAATTAAATTCCAGTTTTTTCTCCCTGCCTGTCTGTGATAAGATTAATACGTAGTAGACTTATTTTACGTTTAAAATTTTATTCAGTCGAGACTAGACAGCTATTCAGAACAATGAAAATAAAAATAAAAATTTTGTACTATCCATTAAGTTTTAAGATGTAACTCTGTCAACTGAAGTAAGTACCCATTTTATGTAATTATTTCATTATATTAATGTTTTGTTGTACATTTTAGCCAGTAACCTTGAAAAAGATAATAAATTATTATCGAAAGCTTGGTTTAAGTTAAATAAGCGTTTTCTTTCAACCACCAATTGACGACATCCCCAATATATATATTTTGGTCTATATATATATTCAAGCGTCAGTAACGCCTGAAATTGTTTTATGTCTGTCCACATGCATTTCGATTTTAATTTTGTTTGTTTATAATAATCATCATTGAGGTTTTAAATGTTTTTATTGTGTGCGATGAAACCTCTTTTCAAACTAATCTCATGTTAATGTCTTGAAAAAGCAATTAAACATTTCTGAAAGCTCGACGATATAACGAAGAGTGTTTATTTTTATTCTTGGCCACTTCATATATATATATATTGCTAAAGCGTTAGACGACTGTCTAAGTTAACTAACAAAATTTCAAAGTATAGTCGGGTATGCAGTCAAAGCCAAATTTGAAGTGTACTCTTTTTTATTACTTGAGCTTTCGGAACAAATTATTCCTGCCTCAGGAGAAACTACAATTGAATAGAAATTGGTAACAACACAAAGTAATAATCTAACTTATACTTACAAAATTGAGATTTAAATCGAAAAATTTTACCAAGATTAGAACCAAGTCCATTTGAATCATTAGTCATAACCGTACGATAAGTAAAAAATATATTGTTAAAAACATTAATTGACAAATATTTATACTAAAATTGTTTAAAATTTTTGAGCTATTACTTTACAAATACATTTTAAAACTATATAACCTTAAAAACTTTGCTCAGCCATTCTAATTGAACTGAATTGAATTGATTTGGTTATGATTCTTTGGTTCACTATGTACTTCGATTCATAAATCAGGTGTCACGCCAGATGGGTAGTGCGAATATCTCAAAATGCCGTTTGGGTTAGTCAACGCGCCAGCAATGTTTCAAAGAACGATAAACCAAATTTTGGGCTTAATGAGATTTTAAACGGCTCAGGCGTACATGGACGACATACTTGTGCCAAGTCCGAATTTGGAATCGGGATTGATAACTCTTGCGGATGTACTTGAACACTTCAGAAATGCTGGAGCCACGCTGCGGTTAACAAAATGTTACTTCTTCCAAGATCAAATAGACTACCATAGTCACGAGATTAGTGCAAATGGTATTCGATCAGGTACTACAAAACCAAGACAGTTAGAAACTTTCCTACTCCTAGGTTCGACAATTTGTTGGATTATGTAACTATTTCCGGAAATACGTAAAAGACTTTGCTCAAATTGCACGCCCACTGACTTCTTTGATGAAAAAGGATGTTAGTTTTAAATGGGAAGAAGCACAGAACAAAGCATTTGATAAACTAAAGCAGATATTGACAGGGAGACCAGTCCTAGCCATCTATGATAAGAAATTGAACACAGAACTTCATACAGAAGATTCAAAACTTGGCCTGGGTGGAATCTTGATGCAAACCCAAAAAGGTAATCGACTAAAACCGGTAATGTACACAGTAGACAGACTACAAAGGAAGAACAACGTTATCACTCATACGAATTAGAAACGCTAGCAGTGGTAAATTCCTTGCAACGATTCCGAGTATATTTACTGAGTCTGGAATTTGAAATAGTCACCAATTGTAATGCCTTCAGAACGGCGATGACGAAACGAGACCGCATCCCGAGAATAGGTCTATGATGGCTAATCACGCAAGAGTTTAATTTTACGGTAAAGTATCGGCCTGGAAAAAGCATGACTCATGTAGACGCACTGAGTCGTAAGCCGTCGAAGAGCCTACAGGAGATTGATATTTATATATATTTAATATACAGGTGGACATAACTGACGAAGATTGAATTTTGGCGGTATAAGTGAAGGATGACCGATGCAAAAATTTAATTGAAGTTCTCTCAAGGAAACCGCAAGATCACGACGAACGTCAAATTCACAAGGAATTTGAACTAAAAAAATAACCGGTTATACAAGAAGACTCCAAATGGACTCAAATGGTATGTTCCTAAAGCTGCACGACGTGTAGTAACCATCATGATAATATGGGACATCTCGCAGTCGCCAAGACTCTGAAAAATATAAACAGGCACTATTGGTTCCCTAGGATGAGAAAGTATATAAGTCGATATATATAGCTTCCTGTTTGGCATGTGCATACAATAAAGAACCAGGCGCAAGCAAGGAAGGCTACCTACACCTAATTCCAAAGGCGACGGTTCCCATAGATACTTTACACGTGGACCATTTGGGAGCTTTTGTAAGAAGAACAAAGGGAAACGCCTATCTCATTTTGGCAATAGATGCCTTCACAAAATTTTTATTCGTAAAGCCGGTGAAGAGCACACAGGTTAGGTAAAAGACTTTCTAGAAAATACTTTCCAGACCCTACCTAAGCAAATCATATGTGACAGGTTCTTGTTTTACGAGCGGTACCTTTACGACGTTTGCCAAAGATTTTGGTATCAAGGTTGTAGAGTATAGTACCTTTACTTGAATATATTTATTAGTGCATATGTGTTAAATATATACAGGGTGTAACGGATGCTGATGGCCAAACTTCAGGGGGTTATTATACAAGTAATTTTCAACAAAAAAGTATTATAAGATTTTTTTGGAAAGTTAATAGTTTTATTTAACATTTTTTGATTTAAAAAAATTTTGTGCCTTTTTTCATAAAAACAAAAAAATTTACTACAACACGAGCATATATGAGTGTTTAAAAAATCTTCTATACCAGGTGCTGTATAAAGTTAAATGTAATAATTGTGAAATTAGCAAAATTAGTGGTATCTCCTTATTTGTGGTAACGCCAAAAATTTGTTATTGAGGACGTGTTTTTTCTTCAGCAAAAACTACTGTATTTAGTAAGTTTTTCAACGATATATCAACTTTTGAGTTTGCTCTTTCCGATGGTATGTCTAAATTTGATGTGGCTGTAAGAATAACAGAGATATTTTTGTTTTTATGAAAAAAGGCACAAAATTATTTGAAATCAAAAAATGTTAAATAAAAGAGCAACTATCAACTTTCCAAAAAATCTTATAATACCTTTTGTGTTGAAAATTACTTGTATAATAACCCCCTGAAGTTTGGCCATCAGCATCCCTGCACCCCTGTATAAATAACATATTCAGTTTATTTTCAATATTCCTATAAATACTAATTTGTTTGTATTTACTAATTACGGCTATGAGTCATTGGGGAAAAAAATCAGCTTGATACTGTATTTACAGACTTTAGTAAAGTTTTCGATAAAGTCGATCACGGCGTATTATTGAAAAAGTTGAATAAATTCGGATTGCCTACAAAATTAATGTTGTTATTTGCAGAATAGGTGGTTCGTGGGAATACTTCTGGGAAATATTTTGCTAATTCTGGAGTTCCACAAGGATCAAACTTGGGCCCCTTGTTATTTATATAATTTATCAATGACCTGCCCTAGGTGGTGAATTTTTTACAATGTTTACTGTTTGCTGACGATTTGAAAATCTTCAAAAAAATTGAATCGGGTAATGATTGTGTGGAGCTTCAGAGGGACATTGATAGCATTTACAAGTGGAGTTATGATTACAAATTATAATTTAATATAAAAAAATGTTCATTAATAGCAATCACCCATTTATATTTAATATTGGAATTTAACTGAAAATCCTTATTCATGTGGTTATAGTCAAATTGATGAGCAGTATCATCAACATAATCCTGATAGTACTCGTTTTCATAGAGATAAGCGGTATCATCTTCATAATTTTCTTGATAGTATTCGTTTTGATAAGGAGTATTATCGTTTTGATAAACAGTATTTTCATTATAGGTTTCGTTGATGTGATATGTCCTTTATTGGTTGTAATTTGGGTTTGGTTGAATTACTGTGGGTTTTTGTTGGTTGATTAAAATTTGGATTGGGTCTCATTGTTAGTGGTCTGATTTGGAGATTGTTTTGTTGAGGGTTTATTTGTTGTTTTGGATGGAATGCTGAATTTTGATTTTGTTAAAAATGTGGTCTTACCATGTTTTGATTTGAAAACCGTGGGTTTGCAAAGTTTGGATTTTGAAAATTTGGACTGGTAATTTTGAAAATTTGGGGTGAATCTAGTTTGTTGTTTCATACGGCATTTATTTATTAAATTACCTTGTCTTTTGCAAAACGAACATGTTTACTTGCTGTATTTTCATTTGATTTGCGATATTAGGTTTGCTGAATTTTAAAATATGACAATTGCAATTCTGTTTTTATTCTGGATATTCCTTGTAACATATCTTGCGGATTACTAGCACGAATGATATAACGTAATTTTGGATCTAAACCCGTGAGTAAAATGTTTAATGTCATTGTTTCAATTATGTTAGATTGTACTAATTTTTGATCTGCGCTTAATAATTGTTGTTTTTGAATCACGCAAACAAAATTTAAAGCTGATTTATTTTGATTTTGTGAAATTCTCTGTAAGTCTTGTATTAACGAGGTCAAGTCTCTAGAATCGCCAAAATGTGTTTCTAGAAGAATTTTTATTTCTTCCTATGTATTTGGGTTCCTTGAATTTACAATCTCGACTGTCTTTCCTCTAAGTTTATTTTTGACATGTAGAGTTAGTAAAATGCGTTGATTGTCGACTGCCATATCGTATGCACATCTAACTGAATTTAGAAATGTTTGTAAGAAAATCTGATTTCCCTCGTATTCAGGAACTATCGAAAATATTTCGGACAGTTTGTATGGTTCATTTACTTGTTCGTCTGCCATTTTTGTTTTATTTGGTTTTGAACGGATTAATTTAAAAGAATGTTTAATAGAATTGGTCTTTTTGCGTGTTTTTAGTTTAAAGCAAGCGTTATAATTCTTTTATGCACTTATCAAACTGTTTTAATTCCTCTCGTTTCCAGCAGGCACAAAGTTCTCTACCAGTGAGGCAAATCCGTGTTCTGGAAGGGGTTCTTTTCAACTTTGATTTTTATGTTTAAATTACTATTTTAATGACACGAAGTTGTGTAGCGAAAGTCCGAAATGAACACAGTTGAATTTTCATGTAACATATATGACAACAGTTGAAAGTAAAACATAATTTTCTTTATAATGTGTATAATTAAACAAAGTGGTAGAAGAAGTAGTGTTAGTAGGTAGAAGTAATGGAAGAAGAAAATATATAATGTTCACCATTACAGAAGTACATTTTGGATTTACTGAGGTACTTACATGATAATATGATTTATCCATTTTTTGGTAATTTTCGATAATTCAAAAATATCTTTTATATGGCTATGAATGATTAATTTTTTATTTTGGTATTTTTTTAATAGGTCCCACGCCACCGGATAGTGCTCTTTGGTTATATCTAAATTTAATATACCTTGAGCGGCATTACCTTTTAGAGCTGCTTCTAAATAATCAAACTTTTTGATTGTCGTTAACTATGTGTTTTCATTAATTGAAAAGTAGTTGTTGAAAGTATGTATTGGAGAATTGTATCCAATTATTACAATCATCTGTGGATTTTAGAAGATATATATTAGGGATTTTTACATTTGTTTATAACGTAAAGTATTTAATTTTGTTTCGGTAAGAAAAATTAACTTAAAATACTTGTTTTCAAAATCCTCTGCTTCAGCATTGTGAGACTGCTTATGTGAACCTATATCTAAACCTCTGAATTTCTGCTCTAATTTCTGTGATACTGTCTCAAACCGCTTCCAATCTATTCGTGTGATTTTCCAACTTCAGACATGAAGACAATTTGAGTCACTATTATTTTGTGTAAGAGAAATGTGTATTATATTCGTGTTTGTATCTGCGCAATACAGTTATCTTTCATAATGATATATGCGAAATGAGTTCTTTATAGTTATGAATTGTGAAAAATTGTCAAAGGTATGTAAATTAAACAAAAGAAATCACTGACCTGAGACGTTTTATTTTACTATTTTTTCTTTCAAAACGATTTCGGACGTCTCCTCTACTTTGCATTCATCCAGATACGATACCTTTACGATGTTGTGATGAGCTAGCAAATGGCTGTTATAAAATTTAGTTGATTGAAAATGCTTTTTCTGTTATCCGATGGACTACGTCTTGAAAATGTATTCAGAGAACTGCTAATACGTGATCGAACTGGACCAAATTATATGTAGAGTCTTTATAATGTTGTATAGGCTAGTCCATTTTCGATGGGAATTCAGGGTATCTCAGAAACTACTAAAGATATGATACATCTGACACCACGTTCTCGAGCTCGATTTTCATGGCAAACTCCATTGCCAAATCAGAAATTTGCTATCTTCGTTTGTTTCCGAGTTACAGGGCGTTTCTCGTTATTGTGACATTTTTAAAATGTCTGTTGCTCAGCTGTTAAATAAGTTAGAGTTAAAGTGAAAATTGCTCAAAAATTCTTTGTCGTAGAATTGAATGCTGGTATTAAATTTTTAGTATATCTTAAGATTCCGGAGTTATAACCCAAAGTTATATTTTTTATAATGGAAATCGTAGCTGGCCATGACCTAAAAAAATTTAGACTTTTTTTTGCTTTTTAGCAATGTATCACATGATATAGTAATTTTTACAAACTCAAGAGATACGGGGTGTTATATACATAATATATAAATTAGATCCTTTTTTACATTTGAATATGGCTGGCTATGGAAATACATATAAAACAATAATTCTTACTTTTACAAAACTCATATCTGTTGTAAAAATATGACGATAATTTAAAATGTATATTATATGATAATATAATATAAATGTTTAATTATTAATTTCACTGGTTCGCGCTCAAGCTGCAACATCAAACGCAAATAAATAATACATACATGTAGGAAACATTACATAGTTTGATAAATAATAATAATACAATAATAACATTATTTCATGGATTGATATGCATTAATTAGATATTAGTTCATCTATTGTCCATTAAGTACTTATTTCTTTTTGTATCAACTATTATTTATCTGTTTATCACTGCTAAATTTTGTGCTAATTAAGAGAAGGTGGCAAATAATAACATAAGGTAAATAATAATGACATTTGCTTAGCATTTATTGCTGCTGCAATATTGTTTAATATTTATAATGTAATAGTAATAGTCACCTGTTGCGGGCATACTTGCGTTCACTAGTCGTTATTATTGAAAGGTATCCAAGGATATAATGACTATTATTACGATTGTGATTTTGGATATGATATAATCTAGCAATCAAGTTTTGGAAGTATCTTAGAAACAGATGTAAATAAACAAGAAATAAAGAATGTTTTCCACAATGATGTAATAATTAATCAATCACACATGTAGGCTGCGAAATTACCATTATCATTATAGAACATTTTGAAAAGTTTAATATGTTGGAATGTTATATTTTGGCACACGCTGTCTCCAATTTATATTTTAACACATACCCAAATAAGAGGCAGATAATGCAGTAGCCGAAATAAATAATGTAGGGCCTGTATCGGCGAATCCTACTACATCCATAATAGTCTAGAGTCTAGACTCTAGACGGTATCAGTTTCAAAAAGCCATATTTGGGTGAATCGTGTATCCACGGAGATTTTTGGCTTTTTGGCTTTTAAATATCACTAAAAATGAAAATTTTTCTATGCGCATAAAAAAAACGTGGGCTTAACTTTTGGCGGCACAATATGTTAAAAAAAATCGAAAAATGTCATATTTTTCTTCCTATTTAATTATGTATCTTTTCGAGAGATGATTTTACGCGAAAATGGAAGAGGAAAAAAATGTTTGCACTTAAATTTTTTACAAAACATGACTAGTTACAAATCGAATGGATCATGATTATTATGGTAAAAATCGAAAAAATCGTAAAAATGGGGTTAAAAAACAATACTTTTTAGGGGTATTTAAATTGGGTATAGGACCTTTATACTTGGCTCATGAAAACTTCATGTTATGTAGAATCATCACACCAAATTTTATCAAAATCGGTTCGATAGATTTTGCATAATAATTTTGCAATCCAGATTTTGAAAAAAAATTTGTAAATTTTCAAAATTTTGCACAGCGAAAACCAAGACCCTTAGATACTTGAAAATTTAATCACATATAGAAGGGCTCTCAAGCTTTCAAACTTTTTTTAAAAAATTCGAATCCGTCAATTAGGAGAGCTCTGGCGCTTGTTTAAACATTGGTCGAATTTTTGTACTTATAAACAATTAGAATAACTTTCTGAATATTCAATCAAATCAAATTTTTTAAAGCAGGTTTTAAAAGTTCTTGGAAAGACGCTTCTTTAAAAAAAAACTGATCGATTGGTCAATTAGTTACGTAGTTATAGCCGATCAAAGTTAACCGTCATTTACACTAAATGTACTGGTACATCCGGCTAATTTTTCGAAAAATACCTTTGGTATTCCGAGTACTTACCAGATCTAAGATTACAATACTTTTCTTCATTGGCAACCTACTTTAAAACGTGTTTAAAGTTATTTATGCAAGCGAGAAATTCAAGAAAATTGATAAACAGTATATAAGTATCATGATCCATTCGATTTGTAACTAGTCATGTTTTGTAAAAAAATTAATTACATTTTTTTCTCTTCCATTTTCGCCTAAAATCAACTCTTGAAAAAGTACATTATGAAATAGGAAGTAAAATATGACATTTTTCGATTTTTTTAACATATTGTGCCGCCAAAAGTTTTTTTATGCGCATAGAAAAATTTTCATTTCTAGTGATATTTGAAAGCCAAAAAGCCAAAAATCTCCGTGGATATACGATTCACCCAAACCAAAACAGATACCGCCTAGTCTATAAGGAAGGTGAGCCACGAATTAGTGATTTCCAAAACGCAAACTCTTAGAATTTTGAAGAAGCACAATTTTAAACCATATGCTGTGTGTTCGTTAAAGAATGGATTTTGGTAGAAGTAAAGTTTGCTTTACCTCTAGATTCTACGACGAAAATTAATGGGGAAAAGTCATATACAATGTTGCTCATAAACGCATAGGTTTCGAGATACAGGGTGTTACAGTTCAAAAAATAAAAACGATTTTCAGGCATTTCTCGGAGATACGTTAAGGTACTCTTTTCTAATTTGATATGAGGAGTTTTAACGTTTAATTTGCCGTGATTTTATGTCAATACATGTAACCAGTGGCGTAGTTTATTTTTCGAGACAAATTTCTAAAAAATAAATAAAATTTTTCAAATTTTCAATGATTTTTCAGCATAACATGTATTTTTGTTGAATATCGCTGAGAGACGCCGTTTTTTAAAAAGTTAAGTAAAAAGAGTAACCGCAAAAACCTATTTTTTCGCCCGTTTTTGCGTAGTGTGTAGCAAGAACGGGGAAGGTCGTCCAGAGGTCTCCGTGGGCTTAAATTGATCGTCATGAAAAATCTAGGTGAGCATAATTCGATTTTTCCAATATTTGTCCGACTTACTTCTACTTAAGGGGTGGAAACCACCCCTAAAACAAGAAACGTGAGAAAATGGTCGATCAATTCTTGGTAAAAATTGGCGGGAATTTGAATGGTAAGAGATCAGGGATGTTCTTCCAAATATGCTCAAGGTGAAAAACATCCCCCGCGTGGGGGTAAAACCACCCCTATTGCCGAAAACCGGCGGCAAATGATGTTCCCTTCATGAATTGCCTTTTTTGTGCCACTCTTCCTTATAAATCCAAATGATATGAAATACATGCCCCCATAATTCGTTCTTCTGTCGGATTCTGATCAGTTACCCCTACTGAAGGGATGGAAACCACCCCTAAAACAAGAAAACAGAAAAAATGGTCACCAAAATCTGGGTAAAAATTGGCGGAATTCCACATGGCAAGGGTAACATCAAGAATGCCATCCTGAAAAACACCCCCCGCGTGGGGGTAAAACCACCCCTATTGCCGATAGCAGACGGGGAATGATATCCACTTCAAGAAGTACTTTGTTTCCCCCACTACCCGACAAATCATACAAAAGACGGGCCCCATAATTCGATCTTTTGTTTTACCCCCACGCGGGGGGTGGGTTTATCATGAGCATTTTTAGAAGGACATTCCTGATTTTACCCTTGCCATGTGAAATTCCCCCAATTTTTCCAAGAATTTATCGACTATTTTCTCATTTTTCTTGTTCTAGGGGTGGTTTCCACCCCTTAAGTAGGGGTAAGTCGGGCAAATATTGGAAAAATCGAATTATGCTCACCTAGATTTTTCATGATGATCAATTTAAGCCCACGGAGACCTCTGTACAACCTTCCCCGTTCTTGTTACACACTACGCAAAAACGGGCGGATTTTGCGGTCACTCTTTACACTTACAATCCAAAAGTAAGTAAATACTGTTAAAATAAATACAATTACGTATGATACAGTATTTCTCTATTATTTCCTTCAAAAATATCTTCGAAAACTTTTCTCCTAAGATGAAAATTACACTTGCTCTATGCACCGTGTATAAAATTTCGTGGTATACGTTCTGCTTAGGAATATATATTTACAGAAACGTGATATGGTTTATATGGAAATATTTTTGTACTTTATGTAGACGACGCCGCAACGATAACAGATAACCGCAACGCCAACAGATAAGGGCTTGATAAATTGAAACATAAATATAAATATTTCAAGCGTAAGACGAACGAGGGATGTATCGCTATACCACTTTTATTTCTAAAAACATTCATCCAAAGTTATCAATTTTGATAATTTAATTTCAACCACATCTTTTTCCAAAGAAAGTTGATCTAAATCCGCTTATCCAACTTGACCACCCTTAAAGGATAACCTCGGAACAATCAATTGTGTTTTTCACAATAACTTTGCGGTTTCAATATGATGAGGTACCTTTTATAAGTAAAGTTAAATTTTGTATGATAAAATATGACAAAGATAGTAAAACATTCTAAATTTGATTTAAAAAATCGTATTCGATACCCTGCCACCCAAATCCAGAAGACCATAGGCTCTTTGTCCATATGAAAATATCACCTTATTTTTTATTTTATGAAACCCTCAATTTATTGTATATATTTATACAAAACATCCTGTATAAAAGACTACTTGTATAATTTCAAGGTAGTCTGAGCATAGTACTGATAATTAATTTATCGCTGATATTAATTCCTTTAATACTATTTTCTTTACATAAAAAATTTGAGGAAATAAACACCACTCTTGATTTTGTCTTTCGAATTAAAAAGGTGCACTTCGGATAATTGAAGGAATGTTAACGCAGATAGTAAGGTCTATTTTGATCTAATATCAAGGAAAAAGTGTTACTTTTAATCCCTAAAAATTAAATTTCTCAGTAAAAAGAAAACTAACTTTCTACATAAATAGAAAAAAAAATTATTTTGTAATCCATGGATTAAAAATAATATGACAAAGTGTCTGTTTGTGTTGAATAGTTTCAAAATTTTGAAATTAGATTTTAATTCGAAGAAAAATTGACTGATTTATTTATTGAGGATTGTATGTGATAATGTAATCATTTTTCAAAGAAGCTCCTT
>NW_019418183.1:0-20387 GCF_000390285.2 Anoplophora glabripennis | reverse complement strand
TTTATTTAATATGACACTAAAATATACTATTTTCTGAATTACAAACTTAAAATTGAATATTTGTCATAAGATGCAATATAATGTTTAATATGTAAAAAAAATATTACTTAATCCGGATCTGCTTAAAGATGCGCGCGATCAGATTGCCTTCCACACTCCACTTCCCGGTTTTTGCATTCACTGGTACCCGTGCATTGGAACAATTGGAATTAGATACGGCTAGTCTAGGTGGTCTGTGTATTCTGCTGAAAGAACAGATCACATGGCTGTAAGTATGTGAAGAAGAAGAATTTGATTTTAAATAGACATTTTTGACAGAAATTAGTTTGTTGATATTTTTTGTTTATTCCTAGTCCTGACTTATCTCTACTTTTATATAAAGTGGAGTAAAGCAATGTGCTCTCATTAAATTATTACTAATTTTCACATTTAAACGCTTCTAGTCAATATGTGTCGAGACTCACAGAATGTAGTAATGTTTTTTTACATTTTGTGTTTCGAAGTGATAATAATAAACTCAAAGACTTCTACTTTATGGAAATTGAATTCAGATAGGACTAAGATTATAGAAGCCAATCCATTTCATCCCGTATTATCCTATTCAAGTGACACTTCCAGCCAAGGATTATTAGAGGATCCTCTTTTTGACATAATTACTTCTACCGAACACTTTGGCCAATCGTGGATTAAACAGGCTGTACAATACTATTGTATAAGTTGCCGAACTACTGATGAGAAGTAAGTATTGTAATCTTTTAATTTTTATTTACTAGTGTTGTTATAAATGTAAATATAAAATTTAATTAGTTTATAAAAATATTTTAGAAATGATACAAACAATACTCATGAAGTTATGGCAGTAAAGAATTTAAAATTGAAAACTAATGAAGAAGTTTTAGACTGTGGCAAACCTGTCAATTTTACATATTATGATAATCTGGTAGGGGTTCTAAATAGGAATAGACATCCTAGTGTGCCTGAACCGCAAGCTATTCTATATTTTAATAAAAATTTTGGAAGGCTTAAAAATGATCTCGATGAATTAGATATTGATGCTTTAGAGCGTAAACTTAAGAAAGCCAAAAGAGAGGTAATTAAATAGATTTAGAAGCTCAGTTTGAGACTTATTTAATTGCGTTTTAGAAACCCAAATCTGTTCAACTTTATAACCAAATCGGAAATTTTTGGAGAATAAAAGGTGACGCAAGTAAGGCAATTGAATGTTTTCGAAGAGCACTGGCAGCATCTCCGCACAATGCTGAGGTGTTATTGAATTTAGCCAGGGTGTTGTTTTCATTGCAATATTTAGATGATGCTATTTATTTAACGAGAAGATCTCTTGAAGTTCAGCCACCAGAAAAAGGTGCTTGGCAGCAATATTTCACATTAGGTGAAATATTTAAAGCATATGGCCATTATCAAGAAGCTTCTATACATTTAAGGCATACCTTAGAGTTAAATCCTGGGTTTGAACCAGCACATTTAGCTCTTAAAGAAATGGAAACCATGCCAGCAGCAACCATACACATTTATACTTTGGTAATTATTGTTTGTCTGGTTAGTATAAATGATCCTGGATAATGTATCTGGCTTAAACTAACACTATTGTAGGTATTAGGGGTTCTTTTGGTAATATTGTCTTCTGTTGACAATATTACTGAATGTCCTGAAGAAATTAAACCACAGAGACACTTTAACAAAGCTATGGCGATGCGATCTCTAAGAGGAATAACAATGTCAACCAAACGATCAAAAAAATTGTCCACATAACAGATCTGATATTTTTTTTAATTGGACTGGATTTTTTTCATTAAGCGATATGCTAAAATTTTGTTTGTACCTGTTTGAATTGCTCATTTTATAGTTTTGAATTAACTTATTAAATCTTTTACAGCATTATCAGTTTCTTTTTACTTTTCTCTTAGCCCAAATGTACTAATTCAGGATGATTCGAGGTTTGACCAAAAAATAACAAGAATTTTTAAATTGCATGTGTTGTATCTTATCTATGGACTTGATTCATTTTTTGTGTATCGGTAGCACTATCAGTGAAGTACCTGTCAATTTTTAGGCAGCTGCTTAATTTGTGTTTGGTGTGTGTTTTTGATGATTTTTTGTGCGATGAAATGTCAAATCAGATTTGTCTGATATTTTGTTAAAAGCAGAATTAAATGCAGCAAAATGTTAAAGAAGACCTTTGGCAGCAATACTAGATCACAGCCATGAGTTTATCAATAGTACAAATGTTTTCAGGAAGGCCAAGAAGACATTGAAGGTAAGGTGAGATCTAGTCTTGGTTCTTTGACTACGATGGATAAGTTCATCACGAATTTTTACTGTCTGGTCGTACAGTTAATAAGGAATACTACCTACATGTTTTGCGCAATTTGCGTGAGGCTATCGGGAGGAAACGACAAGAATATGAGAGACAACTCGTGGATTTTGCACCATGACAATGCGTGCCACTTTGCTTATCCAACAGTTCTTGGCGAAACACAACGTCGTTGTGATGCCGCAACCACCTTATTCTCCGGACATGAGTCCTGTGACTTTTTTATGTTTCCCAATATCAAAAGGATAGTCAGGACATTTTTCAACAATAGATAAGAAAGGCAAAATCGCACACCGTGCTCAAAAAGATACCTAAGGAGCGGTTCCACCAGTATTTCTCAACCTGGGAACTATGATGGCATAAGTGTGTAATATCACTGGAAGTTACTTTAAAGGGGATGTATAAAAATCGAAGATTAAATACTTTCTGAAAAAATTTACAATTCTCATTACTTTTTGATCAAACCTCGTATAATCCACAAAAACTATACAGTACATAAAGCAACCGCCTCTATAACACCAGTTAGATTCATATTTGCAACCCTTTCAGTAGATACATTTTCTAAAAACCTTTAGGACTGGATAAACATCTTTATGAACATACAGGGTGTCCCGGTACTTGATACAAAAAATTGGAGTACAGATAGATGAGGTCAAAATAATATCAGTTCTTCATATAAATTTTTTCCATAGGGGCCTTCGGTAACAAGTTACGGACCCTCAAAGTTGAAAATTAAAATCTTATTTAGTCTCTAAACTATTAACATCAGCATGATGCAAATTTGGTGATCGATAACACATGCGTACAGCTTGTTTTTGATGTAGTAAATGAAACTTCATTATGCCCAGAACGCCAGGGACGGACTATGCCCAATGGTTAACAACCTAGAAGTATCAAAAATAAGTACCCACTTGATTCAACTGTAAAATTAACAGTTTAGGAAATATTTGTTATTTTATGTCAAAGTGCACTCGAGCGGTGCCTCCACCATTTTTTGTTTTTAATTTTTTATTGCACGTAATTACTATGTTAGAAGCGTACATATTTTTAAAATAAGAGCCTAGAAAATCTTACTGTGTGCTAATGTAATTTTTACTAACAAAATTTGACAAACACACTACACAGAAAAATAAGTTAAAAAATTTAAAAGATGGAAAACTGTCAATATCCATTTTCAATATGGGCACCTTCCACCTCCACAAACTTCCTAAGACCACGCATGTTATTTGTTTGTACATGAAAAAGCATTTCTGTGGTAATAATTTAATAGGTCCATACATTTTTTAGGAACGTCTGAATGGACATCGATATTTGGAGTTTTTGCAAAATAATTTGCAGCCGCTATTAGATGATGTTCCATTAGACACCCAAAGAAACCTTTGTTTCATGCACAATAGAGCTCCTCCCCATTTCAATCTTGATGTACGAAATTATTTATTATTGTGTTGTAATAATAAATGGATTGGGAGAGGCGCAATTTTATGGCCACCTCGTTCTCCAGACTTTAACCCGATGGACTTCTTATGAAAAAAATTTCTATGAAAAACTGATATTATTTTGACCTCATCTATCTGTACTCGAATTTTTGTATTAAGTATCAGGACACCCTACAGTAGAATCTCGTTAATCCCACCTCAGTCCGACTCCCTGCTTAGACCAGTCATCCCATTTCGGGTGTTTATTTACCTATTTTACGTACACGGGCTGCCGCTAAAGTCAGGTCTTAACATGCATTTGATATAGCACCTCAATACATCAAACAAAGTTCTACATCTACCCCAATAGACATTTTGTGGATGGCAGAACGGCAAAATCAAGGTTGTCGTCTGCTAAGTAAAAGAACATTATGCATTTTTTTCGTCCTGCTTAAGCATAGAACATATTTTGTGTGTGATTTCTCATGTTTCAAACAGTTAAGAGCAAATCAGTTCTATGTTGATGCAGTATACAGTTCTTAACCTTTCACTCACACTGCTTCTTTCATGTTTTGTTATTGTTTTAAAATGGAACAATATTTCAAACAGTACAGTATTTCCAGTTGAAAATTGAAGTTGTATGTACATACTGTACTGTATTGTGATGTTACGGATCAATTAAAAGTGTTCCTCTGATAATTCGAAATTTTCCTAATTTTTTAGTATGAAATACGTGTTGAATGTCACAAAATAAACCATTTTGAGCAAATTTTTAGTCTTAGATGAATTTTTAAGACAAAATTTTATCATAGTTAAAAATTTTATACTGTTGATTTATACAAGTGAATAAGATCTAATGTCAGTGTCAACAGATGTATAGCACACTTAAAAATATTAATTTTGTATTAATTAAAGGGGTTTCCATATCTCTGCCATTGGTTGTTTAGGATACTTGCTATTACCACCTATTAAGGCAACCTACTATCCACGAATAATGTGTACCAAATTTAATTTAAACAACTGTTCATTTTGTACTTTGTATCTAGAATACTGAGAATTTTTGGAAATATAATCTTAAAAAAAACCTATTTATTTTCAAAAAGATTATCATACTCAGGTTAAACTTTTAATATGAAAGAAAAATATATATTTTTTGAAAATAACTTTAATTATAATTAATTATGAATGATTACAAGCATTAAAGGAAAGTAGTATATGTGTAGTGTAGCTTTTAAGAATAATTTTGCAAGAAATACAATATAAAAATTCAATATATGACTTATGCTATATCATGAATTCCCAATCTGAAAATATCATGTTGAACGAAAAATGAGTTTCCTAAAGGTTTTAAAACAAATATCTGGGAAAATGCATGTGGGGGATCTTCATCTGCCTGAAAAATTAAAAAAAAAATTAATTTAGTTACATCAAATACTCAGTCAGAAGTCAGAAGAAAATCAGAAGTTTTAAAGGTAGGTGGCTCACAAACTATTACCAGCTTTGCTCATAGAATAATCACGAAATGCTTTGATAACTATGGCATATAATACAAAATTATTTGGTTTTGCTATGAACAAAACTATATGCTTCTAAAGCTGTGTTCTTAGAGAAGGTAAATCAAATCAGTACACATACATGCTTATCATGCATTTTGATACTATGTTACATGTAACAAAAATTTAGAAAAATAACTAACTTTATTGATATAAGGATGAAGATTATTTAATGTATCAAATTTTAAGTCATGTTTTTAAACATATCTTAAATGGAAATGAATACACAGTGTTTCAATTTACAAGCCATTAACACAATAAGCAGAAAACAAATTAAGTTTAAGTATTTTCTTTATTAAACAAATCCTAAAAAGGCGTATATTTGCAAACTTCTTGCTTCCTCAATTTTGAATCCTACAAGTTATGATTTTTTGGGGGGACAATTTTTGAAAAATTGTATGTAAAATCGAAAAGCTCCACATTATTCACCCCTTGGAATGGCCGTCTATAACTTTTTTTTTCAATTTTAAATACATATTAATATAATATATAATTCAGTGATATAAGGTTATATATACTTTTTTGTTATAGTTGTCAAAAAATGGAGGAATTAAATGAAAACAATAATTTAGTACTACTTTTTATTTTATTACAGCAAATGTTCAAAGTGGCCCCCAATAACCATTGCACAATACTCAATTCGGTGTTCAAAGTTATCAATTACATTTTGAAAATAATATTTGGTATGATTTTTCGAACTTCTTCTCTGATAAGACTTTTCAATCCTTCGATAGTGTCTGGTCTGTTCACAAACACTTTGCATTTTAAATAACCCCGCAAAAAAAAATCTAGTGGGGTTCAAACGGCCCTCTTCTGCCTACCCATCGATATGGGAAACTTCATTAAGGTAATTTCTTTCATTGAGGCGAAAATGTCTTGTCTTGCTGGAACTAGACATCACCAGCAGGCATATCCTGCCATCAAGTTAGGAAAAATTAATTCCAGGGCTGGAATCAGCTGAAAACAGAGAAAATCCAAATAAATGTCGCTTGTCAAATTGCCCTCAAAGAAATAAAGTCCCAGTATGCGATTTCCTACTATTCCAGCCCAAACATTCACTTTTTCCACCCGTTGTGTATATTTTTCTTGCATCCAATGCATATCTTCTGGGCTCCAAAACCTAGTAATTTGTCTGTTCACGGTTCCGTTTAAGCAAAAAGTTGCTTCATCAGTGGAAATTATGTAATTTTTTAAGTTGGCTTCTCTTTCAAATAAATTTCTAACTTTCTCGCAAAACTGTAATCTTCTATCTGTGTCATCTGCCCACAGTTCTTGTAAAGGCGGTATCCACTTGTGGCAATGCTCCGTAATGGAACAATGCACATGTAACGGCCTGTTGCAAAAGGCGACACGGTTCGCTGCGAAAGTATGTGTGGTTTTGGTTGTATCATTCATTCCATAACGTAACAAAATAAGGTTACAAGACGACACAGGAACATAAACTCGCAATATGAATCTGACTGCAATGGATTCCCTGCGAAGGGATGCTAACAGGTTCTCCATTTTCTTCTTGCAATGCTACACAGGTCTTCCTATTTCGTCTGCGATTTCTGCCCACGCATCCTGCTTTTTAATTTTATGATCGGGATCTTGAGGATCCCAAAGTATAGACTTTTTATGATACAGCTCTATGAGGTTTTGAATGTTTTCTTTACTCCACTCCATGGCACAAACACAGAAAAATACACTCTTCCTAGTCACTGCAGAAAACAGACTGACCCCAGACCATATACAAAAGACACGAAACAACAATTAAGACAAAATCATGTGCAATAGGCAACGTTACTTCCAAAAGGGTAACCCCCGTCTCAACATGTGGCAGAAAGTACTGTTGCATCCCTGTGATGCGACAACTAAAAACCGACAACTGATGGTTCGTCCCGGAGTAGTTACACGTGTCAAATTTGTTACACCATGCAACAATTTTTCGTCTCCACTAGCTGTAACGTAACATGTTCGGTATTACGTTACGGGGCATTTGACACAAATGGATACCCGCCTTAAGACAATAACTTTGTAAGGATGCCACTTTTGAGACTTCAGAGTTCTGTGAACTGAGGACTTTGACAAGTTGAAGTTGGCTGAGATAGATCTAATGGATGAGTGAGGATTTTCAGTAATGGCAAACATCACATTTTGACGGTCATTTTCGTTTACCGTTCTTCGTCTTCCTGATCCAGGTAAATCTTTTATACTTCCGGTTTCTTCAAACTTTTTGAATACTTTACTTATTGTAGCTCGACTAATTCTCTGGTCTGGTTAGTTATGGTGAAATAAGTCACATATCTCCTGTTGACTACGAATTTTATGGAGATAAAATGCGGAGGCATACATTCATAATTAAAATTTCAATGATCTGTTTTTCACTTAAACAGGCAACCATTTTTCAAAATAATTTAACAAGAATGAATTGGAACTAAAACAATTCACGTTATACCTAAGGTACGTACTGTGGTGAATTTTATGTGTTTATCGATGCGTTTTTTTTTTTGAGAAAAAAAAGTTTTAAAGTAAGTAGAATAAAGAGTAGGTATGTTTTTTAGTACAGAAGAGACTATGATTGTTTGAAATAGTTGTCAGTCATAAAAGACAAATTTTTATATTTTTTTGACTACTATGAACTATGACAAAAAAGTAGGTATAACCTTATATCGCTGAATTCGTCTTTAGAAGGGCTATCTATTTATACTATAAAATATAGAGCTTCCAATTAAAAAAAAATGTCGGTAATGTTATAGGTCAGAAAAGTGACAATTTCTATTTACTAATTGACCTGTTTCAGTGATTTTTTAAAATCTGAACTAAAAAAACATGAATTTTGTCGCATCATTTTGGGACACAAATAGATTTTTATTAGGTTACTTAAAAAAATATTTTAGCTTCATTAATGGTTTACTTATTATTTTAATGGCCTGTATTCCTATAAATCACATCTTATAGACTGATTCCGTTGACATTTTATACAAAAAAAAAATAATGGTCCAAACATTCAAAATATCTATAAAAAAAGTATGTGACCTCTATTTGTAGATCACTTTCAGGATCGGAAGCAGATATTACTTTTTGATAAATAATTAAAAAATCATGACATCAAGAACTATTGACAATCATTTGTAGGATTTATTATGATTTGCATTTTAACTTTTGCTATTGCCATTTGTACAAAAGTAAATAAGAAATCTATTTGAATTCGCATTTCAACAAATATTTAACTAATGACATGAATTACATATATGAAAGTAAATCTGTATTTAAAATTTAACCCTTTCACTGCTCCAGACGTATTTATTCGCTAAAAATTTATAGGGCTCACACTG
The DNA here is from genome assembly GCF_000390285.2 of Anoplophora glabripennis. Taxonomy (NCBI): domain Eukaryota; kingdom Metazoa; phylum Arthropoda; class Insecta; order Coleoptera; family Cerambycidae; genus Anoplophora; species Anoplophora glabripennis. Next base: position 11,770 of record NW_019418183.1, on the reverse strand, counting down.
CTCCAGACGGATAAATCCGCTTGAATATTTAAATTGGATCAGGCTGTTCAAACCGTATATATCTGCAACCATGCGCATTAGTGACTCGGTTCTTGCAATTGGTATAGGGAATTTTTGCGGGCGGAACTTATAGCGATTGTGACAAATATTTTTATAAAAGGAGGTACTGGTAATAATGCCAAGATTTTTCATCTCTCTTTCAGATTCTATTAGTACAGCTGTCATTATGCTGTATTTTATTTAAAATAAAATCGTAAATCGTAATTTAACACAACATAATGTAACTATAAGTGGTCCAACTGCTCCGGACATATATATTCGCACGCGATAAACTTTCGCGCATGGCGCGGTGGCTACGCTCAGACGTACTGTGCAGCGAAAGGGTTAAATTTATAAAAATCTACATTACAAAGTTACACTCTTTGAATACCGTTTGAGAAATACATATATACTTAGCAGTAATAGGAAAAATTGACAAGGAACCCTCACAAGTCTCTACGGAAAATCATTTTTAGTCAAAATTGTTCATTTAGACAAGTTGTAGTTTAAAAGAAATGTCACTTAATAAATTTCATCTTAGTGACTTGTGGGGCTTGTACTGAATTATTTATTATATCGTTTGCTACATAAACAGCTATTACAAAATCGTTAGCAAAATTCTGGCACATCTCAAAAAAACAATATTTATAGGACATTAGTTAGGTACCAAGTACATAGGTATATGTTACTTCAATTTAAATACTTGTCTGAAGTTACGAGTATAAGAAGTTTTGATAAAAAAGATTTAAATTACAATGTGTCAAAGCAAAACGAACATATTCGAAATGCAGAACTTGAGTAAACATTTAACAGAAATTAAATATTTTCAATTTGTAATAAACTTATTTGGAAGACTATTTACATCTGCGTTAGTAAGACTATGAAGCTTAAATTAAATGGTGCAAGATTAGCAAGTATAATACATACTGCCAAAGGCTCGGCCAATGGGCTAAATAGTATCATGAAGGACAAGACGGAATATATCATGTTGTACGAAAAAACTTCCCTCTATTGGTTTCAGTACAAATGTTTGCACATAAGCGTGGGGCAAATCTTCATCTGTCTATTAACAATTCAATGTAAATGACTATAAAATTTAAATATGCAATAACTTACCTGCAGCCTTCCCAATACGTTTATTAAAACACCACCATCAAACATCGGTTGAGAGTCTACTGCAGTTATTATCCTATTTATTTTTTGAAATGATAGAGACTAAAAAATGTATGCCTATTAAAAAAATCTTAGGCTAATGATAACATTAGTTTAAACTTACATTTAATTTTTCCATAATTTTCACAGATCCTTGTAGCTGAACACCTTCAAAGGTCATAAACGATAGTTCCACCTGTAAATATTATTAAATGTTAGAAATATGAGATATACTTTCCTACATAAACTTGCATTATACATGTTAACCAAATTAGGCCTTTGAGTTGGGTCATCAAATAATGCATAATATTGTTGTACAAATCCTTTTCCTATCGCTTCATATTGTGGATTTAGAGCCATTTCCTAATCTACCAAAATAATCTTTTGGAGGTGTTCTTTTTTTTAACAGACAAATTTAACCCCTAAACGCAAACTTACTTTCTACAATGCCAATCCGAAGTTGTTTCAGATAATTTGAGTGGCAGATACAGAAATGCCACCACAAAGCCGACAAAAACACATTTGTGCCACCACAGAGCTGCCAACAACAAAAATGAAGGGAAAATTTATATTCTTTTGATACAATTTGATCTCGTCAGAGTTTTACATTTATTAGATTGTTTTATATAGCAAATATGAAAAAAAAGCAAAGCGCACCCCAGGCTGCATAGCCACACTACCCTACTCAACCATACCACACATAAACATGACACCACACCCGGGGTTTACACAGACGAGCCGGCGAAGTAAGAAGAACGCCAGAAGAAAGGGCCATAGCCGGCGGGACCCAGCCAGGACAAAAGGAGGCCCCACAAAGCACCTACTCCGGCCGCATTTGCGGCGGGGTAGACGACGGATGGGGCCCACCTACGAAGGCTGTCCAGGCCTACACGAGATGAGGCAGGATAAAGAGGAATAATCCCCCTCGATCCCAAAATTTCTAGCCATGGAATAATGGCGAGATCAGTAATGAGGTTATGGTATTGGAATATGTAAATAATTGTGTGGCGTCATTCCTCCAATCCACGGTAGTGTGGGGGTGGTTTACACGAACCAGGAAAAGGCCGAGGCTTTCGCCGATAGCCTAGAACTGCAGTGTAGACTGCCTCAGCTGCCCGACGAAGACGAGGAATTCGAGATAGTGGCTGAGCGCGCGGCCCGACGTGTCGACAGAGAGCCAGACAATGACATAATCCCCCCCGCAACACCTGACGAACTAAGACTGACAATACGCAGACTTAAAAACAGAAAAGCCCCCGGACCCGACAATATACATAACACGACACTTAAACGACTACCACACAAGGGCCTCATGGCCCTACTAAACATAACAAACGCGACACTCAGACTAAGACACTTCCCTACCCGCTGGAAAACAGCAAACATAATCCTTATCCCAAAACCCAACAAAGATCACACCATCCCATCCAACTACCGGCCCATTAGCCTGCTCCCGGCTATGAGCAAAGTGGTAGAAAAAATTATCCTAACCCGTCTAAGAACCCACTCCCAAGAACTGCAAGTCATTCCAGACGAGCAGTTCGCCTTCCGACCCAATCACTCCACTGAACTCCAAATCCTTCGCCTTACCGAGCACATCACGGCGGCCTTCAACAGGGGACAGTACACTGGTGCTGTCTTCCTGGACGTCGCAAAGGCCTTCGATACGGTTTGGCATGAAGGCCTACTGATGAAAATGCTCACCAACCAATATCCCATATCCTTTACCAAACTCATAAAATCCTACCTACACCNCCTTAGCAAAGCGCATCCCAGGCTGCATAGCCGCACTACCCTACCCAACCATACCACACATAAACATGACACTACCCCCGGGGTTTACACAGACGAGCCGGCGAAGCAAGAAGAGCGCCAGAAGAAAGGGCCCTAGCCGGCGGGGCCCAGCCAGGACAAAAGGAGGTCCCACAAAGCGCCTACACCGGCCGCATTTGCGGTCGGGGTAGACGACGGATGGGGCCCACCTACGAAGGCTGTCCAGGCCTACACGAGATGAGGCAGGATAAAGAGGGATAATCCCCCTCGATCCCAAATCATTGAGGCCAATTTCTAGCCATAGAATAATGGCGCGCGCGCGCGTGGCGCGTGTGTGGCGTCGTACTAGTTATTCATTGTTTTTACTGATTTATTGTTACTTACAAACACTAATATTTATATAATATGTGTCAAAGCGGTACCGCTGTTGTAACACTACAATTATGAGTGGAAGGGTGACATTTTTGAAATTTATTTGCTTCTTTGATAGAACTGATTCATGCGGCAAAAAACTTGTCAAAGTCTGTAGCAGTGTAAAACCACACTGTTTACTAATAAATTCGTGAATTAATTCATGAAGAACTTCGTCAATTTATTCATCAATAAATTGTCAATGTAAAACAGCTATAATAAATAACATAAAAATCAGCTTTTAATGACAGTTTTCGAAAAACATATTTTGAGATGCTAAAAGGCATTAGATCTCTAAAATAGCATAAAAAAAACAACAATTATATATAGGTATTACATTTATTTAAAAAAAAAACATACATAGCTGTGTTATATTATAACATCTACACTTCTGCGGGATATTTCATATTCTATAAACAGATTTTTCATGCGGCAATTTGAAACCCTAGAAAATATTTTTGCATATTAGAAAAATAAAATAAAGTTGAAAACAAGGTAAAATATGTTGTAAACATATGTTACTAGCACAATTAAAAGTCCGTACAATATTTGTTGAGATAGAATAGGGGCGTGCCTTGTAATTTTCCGCTAATGTCTTTCTATCTCGGGTGTCGATTGCGATTAATTCTAAGAAAGTGACGCAGGGATCAGTGCCTGATTTACCTGTAGGCTGGTGTAGGCTGCAGCCTACAGGCCCCCACCAACTAGGGGTCCCCACCGTGATAACAAATTTTTTTTTTTTAAGACCCCACCATGAACCGAAAGAAAAATTATTCTGAAAAATATAATTTTTTATTCTTAAAATTTGAATAGGCCCCCACCAATTTTCAGCCTACACCCTGTAAATCAGGCACTGGCAGGGATCTTGGAATTCTGTCTCAACAATTAAACTCTTGATTATTTCGTGTAGTTAGTTTAATTACAATAAAAATAACAGATTAACAACTTTTTATTAATTGCAGTATCTACGTCATAAAAGTTTTCTAAAATAAGAATTAAACATAGAATACTCAGTAGGATGTTTTCATGAATACATAACTGAAATAAATTATGTAGTTTAATTGTAGTAAAATACAAATTAAAATAAAAAAATTCGAATACGATTCATTTTCTAAAACAGTTTAAAATTATAATTTTTAAGTCTTCAGTTCTATGCAAAAAGTACTATTTACTGTATTTTTTTTTAGTACTTATTCTAATATATTTGTTGTTATAAGTATTATTTATGTATAGTAAAAGCATAGATCTAATTATACTATGGATGTAATGTAGAGATAGAGGGCAGGGGACAACATGTAAAATGAGATGAAAATAGTCTAGGGTCTCGTGTTTTATGGCATATTCAGACTTATCACGCGCGATTTTTAGTCTATCTAGGACGTCTTAAGACGGTTACAGAATAGCTGACCGTAAAACTTATGGCGTATTACGTAAAACGTAAAAACCAACATGTAACTTTAAACGGTTTCTTACACAATATGCTCATAAAACGTAAGACTACGTAAGATGTTGAAAATTTCAGTAAGGATGAATTCTTACGTTTACCGTAAAAATGACAACCAATAAGAATTGTTCTCGCAAGGCAAGGTCTGCTTCTTTTGATTAAATGACCTTGTGCAGATTTCACGACATCAAGACCGATCTAATTACAAATATTATTGAATTATTGTAGTTTCATGAATTCATGTGCACTTGTCTTGTCCACCACCTTCTGTTCAACCTGTTTTCTCCTTTTGAAGAAATAATATACCCATAACATTGACACATAACGATATTACAGTTAATGCATCCATATTATTATTACCTACACAATACACAGAAAATAAGTTAATTATGGTTTGGTCAGATTGTTTATGTTATTATAAGTTTTAAGGTTATACTATACGACATATGCAAGTGGCTCGCACTCTCATTGGGTTGCCTTAAAACGTAAACGAAGTATTCTGTAAAATCCTTCTACGTACCTTATGGGTATACGTCTTAAGTCTTACGTTCTACGTCATACGGTAATCCACTATGTAACCGGCTTTATTGCATAGATTTGACAGTTCTATATGTCATGTAATGTAATCAGCATAGATTTATTAGATCTATGGTAATCAGTACTAAATCTGTATGAACTACATTTTTGGTCTATTAAGAATATTATATATTATAGAATAATATTAAGAATGTAAGTAGTATAATGAAGTTGCATTTATTAAAATATGTTATTATATGTGTGGGAACAAAAACAATTAATTTTATTTCTTGAACAATTGTAGTTGTGTCCTTATCTATTTGAATAAAATAATAAATTAGTACTGCCTTCTATTTATTTCATATTTAAAAAACATTTAATGTACAAATATTGTTTTATAAAGTATAAAAATTTAATAAAGCTTATTATATTGTCTTTGAAAAAATTAAATTAAAAATTTTCGTATTTTTAATACTTATTATTATGTTACTACTAAAAAGAGTCAATTTCATAATAAGAAATAGAATTCCTTTTCAAATCAATGTAGCGCGCTATTTGCATTGTAGGTCCCTACCTACAATAGGCTGTTATTGAAAAATAACCGGTTATTGGTTAACCGGTTATTTTTCTTGATCAGTTAAACCTGAATCGGTTAACCTCTACCTAAAAACCGGTTATTGAAATAACCGGCCCTTTTAAATTTTTGTGAGAATTTATTAAAGAAAACAATGATGTAACATTTAGAGGCAACAATTATCACAAACATGTTTTGTTTCATTTTCAAATAATAAATTACTAAATAAAAATTAAAACATAAAAATGCAATAAAAGTGCTCTCTAATAAATAAAAGTGCTCTAATTTATCTCTGTATTTCTTTAATAGAAAAAGTAGACAAGTCTGAAAGTCGCACTCGTACAGCACACCTAACCTAAAATATGCAATTTGCCCGCGCAATTTCCACTGCAACCCGCCCAGCCCGTCAAGGAAGCCTAATTAGCATAGTCCGACCCACAGACCACTAAATAGAATGTCCAGCCGACGATGGCTTAAGTCTGATTTACTATCAAGTTTAGGGTTAGAGCACAATATACTTTAATCGTATACTGCATTGTGAGTTAGAACTTAAATTTTCACTCGGTCTCGATAAAATAACCGGCACGCGGTTTTTGACATAAATAATCGGTTGTCAGGTTAAACTGAACTCGGGAAATAACCGATTTTTGACCGGTTAACCGACACACAATAATCGGTTATTCATTTAACTGGTTATTTTTGCCCATCCCTAATTCTAGGTCACGTGACTTAGGGCAAATGTCCGCGGCTTTCGCTGTTCTTGTTGGAACAGCTAAAATGCGCAAAAAGTCGGCTTTGACTACATACATATACTATTAACACTATTAACTCTATGAGTAAAAGTGACACTTTCAAAATGTAAGTAGTTATAATATAGTTGTATTTGTATAACGTTTGCACATTACCTTTTTGAAAACATTTACTGATCTTAGGGTGGGCAGCAAGGGGTACAACAAGGCGGGGGACGACGAGTACAAGGTTCACAAACACAAGGACTATAACAAGTGCAGCATGGTATCATACATGGACAACGTATATATATAGCAGGAGTGCCGAATGGAATGCCGCCAGTTGCAGGTTTACAACAAGCTCCATTGCTTGTATTCGATGTATTCGACATTTTGGAAAAAGTGTGCAGAATATTTTATTTCGATACTACAAATTTTATGAACATCTGTCAAATATATAATTTTATAACTAAGACAACATTTGAAGCATGGAGCTCTTGATGTATCTAACACCATATTTTTCAGCAGCAGCTTTTACCCAAGTAGAATATAGACCCAAAATCGCTAATTTTGGAACATACCAAAATTCCGCCGCTAGACGCGGACAACATAATTCATAAGCTGATGTTTTAAAATCCCACAGTACCACAAAACTTATAAGTGATACATTTTGTCAAGTATAAATATTTAAATATACATAGTACATATAGTAGTACCTACCCTAACTTAACCTGACTTGCATAAATCGTTTATTTTTTTCAAAATTTCGTGGAAACACTAATAAGTTTGCCAACCCGCCCAATATAAGACGGAGTTTAGGTTTATTCTATGTGCTAGCAAAGAAAAATTGCGCTTTAGCAGTCAGCACTCTTTGAATATATAGTAAAAATATAGCATTTATATATTATCTAGGGCATACTAGCTTCAGATCAGACCAAGACCAAGTCAAATCGGTTAGAAGTTATTTGTTTATGTAAGTGGATATTTTACGTAACCAATTAGAAATTTGCATATTTCAGGTAAATAATAACTAGATATCCATGCAATATAAATACTTTTGTGACAAGCAGAGAAAAAATAACAATTTTCAAAACCTGAGGAAAAATTATAAGTGTACTAATGGATAATAAATCTCCAATCTGCGATCCTTGCTTATTCTGTTACAGAATATTTGACCCTCCTTATTGTACTGCTTGGAATCCTCCGTTTTATGCTCGATGTGTGTACCTGCCTGGCGGAGTCCCAAACAATCCTGGGTGCTGTTGTCCTCCCTGTCCCTAAGGTTATTACATTTATGTATTGTTTTAGTTCTTATGATACTAAAATATTGCTAATTTCTAGAAATGCTTTTCTTTAGCTCCGTAATGTTAATAAATCGGTGCTTCACTATCTTTACCTCTACAACTATTTTCATATATATCTAACTAAAATATTTATTTTTCGTCTAGTAGTTTGTTGTACTTCAGTCTCCTGTATATACTATAATATAAGGTTAATTAATCGTTTTAACTATTTTTTTTTGTAGTGATGGAGTTTTTGTTTAATATGGAAGAATATATGCAAAAATGTTATAGTACCTACCACATGATGTTTTATATATAACATATTGTTGCGTTTAATAACACTATGTAAATGTTAATAATAAAAAAAATATATGGAGGAATTCTGCTTTCTATTTGCTGTATGCTGTATCCCAATGATGGGAGAATAATTCTGCTTTCTATTTACTTACCCCCATTTTAATGTTTCACATATGGACTGAAGAATTGAACAAAGAACCTATTTATATTTATATATTAAGCAGGGGAGCAGGGATGTGCAATGCCCACCCCAGAAAAAGATCTAATAATATCATCTTTCTCATATCTGTAAATCGCTGTTTTTTTTTGTTACAATCAAACGAAATACTGCTTAGGTTTTGAAATATTGTATCAGTAAATCGTTGACTGCGATTTTTTTTTTCTTGAGGTATCCATAGCAGTGGCGGCTCGTGGTATCTTTGATAGAGGAGGCTTGAAATGAATGAAACTTTAAACTTGTCTTTCTATTCTTTGAGGGCGGGTCATCATTAAAAGTTTCGTCAATGTCTTCTAAGAAAAGTGCATATAACGTGTTGAAATGTATCTCATTATTACAGAATTCTTTTAATTTTGATAAAAGTGAATTAATTCGTTTTTTAGAAAATGTTACGTCAGTTAATTTATTCTGCAAAATTTGGAATACAACAGGTTTATTCGAAAATCATTGTAAAGGTTTTCAAGAAAAAAATTAAATTTTTGTCCAACAATAATTATTTTAATCCATAAACGAATCCTAAAGTTTATTGATCATTTAAAAAATCCTCACTATCCGATTTGAAATCAAAAATCTCAATAAGATTCTTTCTATAAGTTTTGACCATAAAAACAGCTCTAGAAGAAAAATTCCAACGAGTGGGAGCATTACTTGGAATTCTGTGTTGCATTATTTTATTTAATACGTCAAATCTTTTAGTAGATTTGGAAAAAAAGTTACGAAAATCCGGAAAGATTTGAAAAAAATTCTCACTTCTTTAATGCCGTTGCAAGCTTTACTTAAAACTAAATTTAATGTGTATGTGCGTAACATTGATTAAAATAATCTTGAGGAGCGACGTCTTTTATTTTTCTTTGAAGTCCATTAACATGACCTGACATTACCGCGGCACCATCATAGGTTTGAGCAATTAATTTATTTTATGTCAAATTTTCCAAATTCATTAATTAATAATTTAAACAAACTATCTGCATCTCTCCCACTTATTATGTCAGACAATCCAACAAATTTCAACAACTTCTCCATGCACTACGTATCGAAAAATTACCGATAATTGAGATTTACAGGTAACATCCGTGGTTTCATCAACTTGCCGGGAGAAAAATTCGCAATTATTTAATTTGTCATAAATTTTACATTTGATAATTGAACTAATACTATCAATTAAATCGTTTTGAATGGTTTTAGAGGTTCCCGAAAATACAGTGGCATTATCTAAGAAATTCTGCAAATTTGAATCGTGTTTATAATAAATTTATTAACTATTTGAAGTTCCCTCGATTAGCAGAATCTACTTTTTCATCATGTCTGCGAAAAGAAATTTCTTGAGACGATAAAAATATGACTACATCGATTAGTCTATTTAAAATATCTCTATTATCTCATTATAATATTGTATTCCCGTTTTGTGAACAGAATCTAAAGCGTTTACAATATTCTGTTTACCGAACATTTCAGATTTAATACGCGATGAAATACTTATGTTCTTGCGATTTTTCGTGTCTTTCGAGGCCTCTCGTTACATTTTTTAAATTGTTAAAACCGACCCTGCCCCAAACCAATAAATTATCATTAGTTAAAAATAAACATTGCCAGCAGAATAATTTATTTCTAATAGTCGATGCAGTTAACCAGTTACCAGTTGTTTTTTTCTATAATTATTATTGTTAAATCCCCTATTTTCTTTTTTGCCCACTTCAACTAAAGACGGCAAAGATGTTGGTATCGATTTCTGTTTAATTATGAGCTTTTCATCATAACTGAGAGTACTAAATCCTTTTATTAATAAATAATCTACAATGTCCATGCAACTAAAGAAGTTGTTGAGGTTATGTTCGTTTTCCACACTCATTTTATTTTAATAAAGTTAAATACGTATCAGAGTATGTAAATGATTGTTTTACTAATTAATTATGATCGTCCCACAAAAATTCTTAAGAAAAACTTCACGTAAACACCAGTTAAAAACAAAAAATCGCGCACTCACAGATGACCAATGTTTTTAATTTATTATGTAACATTGTAACATATAGAGATGTGTTGCTCTTTCACTGTCTGCTACTTTGGCACTGTTCCGCAGTTGTCACTGGAGCTGACTGTTCCGCTGCGACAAAAGAAGCAGTGATTTTTCGGAGCATTTACTGCAAAGAGCAATTTACTAGCGCCAGAGACATAGCTCAGGCGTGCCGGCCACAGCAGAGCAGATTCTCGCTCAGCCGTTGCGAACTGTGCTTGGATTTTGAATTAGTCGCAGTGTCACACACTAAACATATAATACAGTCGCGTTTGATTAAAAGACATTGTATTTCAGCGACTAGAGCAAGGCGTGTATTGCTGGTTGCTACTCTACAAATATTTTAAAAGTTTTTGTTTACAAAATCACTTAAAACTTAGACTAAGCAAAAAACATGCGACTGTTCTTCATTTGTTTTTGTTGCACTCGCGGAAAAATTTTGAATATCTGGCACTGTACTCACTGTAGGGTGTCGTTGTTCTATGTGTCGTTTTAAATTGGTGATTGAAGATTTATAACAAATATTTTGCTTGCATATATTACAACAAGCTTTACTTTCATGCGTTGGTAAAAATAAATTCCACAGGAAAGATTTTCTTCGTTTATCCATGTCCAATTTTATTTGTAATAAAAGTTTATCAGTAGTAACTTAGGACAAAATAACAGATAACGCTATATCAAATTCAAATAAATAATGCAAAAGCGAAATAACAAATTGAGCTAAATCTACGAAAGTTGGCACATGCTTGAAAAACAGCGCATGACGAAAGTATCCCTATTCCCTAACGCTAGCCGCTATTAAGCACGACAAGTGTCGATTTATGAACTTTGACGCGAAAATAAGGGAACATATCACGGTAGGAATGTATGCGCGCGCTACCAGGAGCTGTTCCGAAAAATCGCAGCTATTTGTCACTGCTCGGAGCAGTAGCAGGTGTCACTGCTCCGCAAAAAGAGCAGTTTAGCCCATCTCTAGAACATACAACTCCGATCGCCGAGGTGGTAGAGAAGAAGAGCTATATTGAAAGATTCGCTTGTTAAAAAGAGATGGAAGGTGGCAACAAGCCTCCGTGCTTGACTGGTTAAGCTCGAATGTAGATATCGTGGTATCATTTTCAAGGCCACGCAGGATATAGAACACTGGTAAAGGCTGGAGGCTTGTGAAAGTTAGCTGCCAGCGACTATAATGCGAATTCGGAGGGCGCGAAAAATAGTGATCGATTAAAAATCTTATATTTACCTCAGACTAATAAATAAAGGGGACGCCTTTATTTACATTCGATAGTGAAGTGTTGACATATGTGTATTTACAAACATTGGTACTT
>NW_019418182.1:19060-20326 GCF_000390285.2 Anoplophora glabripennis | reverse complement strand
AGAGAAAATTAAAGTCAGAGAAAAATTGTATTTGAAGAAATAATAAGGGTGTATACGAAGCTTGAAAAAAACAGAATTGGTTTAAATTCTATTTGTAAACGTAATCAGTAAACGTTCAAAATTTTGTCCACCGACTCGTAAACACGTTGGGGCACGCTTAATCATGTTTTGACCAACAAAAAAAAGTTATTTCCCAATAAAAATAGGTGATAGTTTTTAATTCAAGAGAACGTGGTGGCCACGTAAATAAAAGATAATCTGCTGATACTAATGTTTGGAATGCTGTAAGTACATCATAGGGTTACATTTTGCTTCAAATCGAAAATCCGCATCTCGTTGATGACGTCACCTACTGATAGAACCAATTTTCAGCTGCAAAATCAGGGATGGGCGTTTACGCGTCGACTTTAATTGTCGACGTCTACGTGTAGACTTCGCGTAGACTGTGTAAACAACGTAGACTATGTAGACAATGTAGACAAAGCGGAGTTTGCGCTCTAATTTCAGTTTAATCTAACCTATATTATATTTGCGTTACATTTACGTATGATCTATTTTGTGCTGTACTCAATTCATCACTCAACTTTTTCTGTTTGGCTGTTTTTACATAAACATAAAATGAGCGGACGTAAAGCAAATTTAACAGAAATGTTAAATTTTTGTGAAACACTGCCGATTATTTTAAATGGAACAACAGTATATTATGCAAAATGTAAAAGGCACTTTTCGGATTTAAAAAAATACACACTTTGTATATAGTTACTTTCAACATTTCACGATTTAATACAATAGGTACGTTTAGGTAATTCTAAGTAACTGTCGATCAATACAACATTGGTCTAATTGTTTAGGTATTTTACGTTTCAAATAGTGAAATTTTTGTTAAAACAGTTATCAACAATATTATGCTTTATATCTTGCTTTAGTACTTGATCCAGCGTTATTATTAATATAATATTCCTAACCTAATACAGATGCAGTATTTCACATTTATTTTCAGTGCGTGTACCCCATATACTTACTACAAGTGTACCCTCATTTTTACCAATAATTAAAACAATTTAAATATCGACAGCAACTGTCTTTAATACTAGATGTCATTAGTGTCTAAAATTTGAAATAACTTAGACAAATGTTACATTCATTTGACAGCTGCCTACTTAGAATTGTTTAAATGAGAAAAGGGTTCTCTTTTCAAAATTTGAATAATATACAGGGTGTTTAAAATAGTCGACATCACATATCTAAGAAAATTACATTTCCATT
>NW_019418182.1:7145-12056 GCF_000390285.2 Anoplophora glabripennis | reverse complement strand
AATTTTTTAAATAGAATTTTTACGAAAATTTCCAAACGGTGCGAAATATTTTTATGAAATTTGGTATTCCGGTGTTTTTAAGGACGCCAAATACGCTGGTCTAATTATTTTTTGTATATTTTATAGAGGGCGCTAGTTAGGCAACATTCGTATTACATTTTAAGTTCTAATTTTTTTGAGGTTAGGTTCGAGCTCCAATTTCTAATGTACAATTTTATTTTCTAAAAATAATGTACTCTTGTTAGAATTTCCTAATGTGGACGGTTTTCGAGAAAAAAGGCTTTTACTTGAACTCTTACAATATTACGGTGAAGAAAATTTTCTTAAGGAGTAAGGAGAATACAAAATTGTTGTTTATCGTGCAGAAAACCATAAAGGAAAGAAGATAATAGAGAAAATTAAAGTCAGAGAAAAATTGTATTTGAAGAAAGAATAAGGGTGTATACGAAGCTTGAAGAATTGAGAAGACGTAATGATTCCTAACTTTTCAAAAAACAGAATTGGTTTAAATTCTATTTGTAAACGTAATCAGTAAACGTTCAAAATTTTGTCCACCGACTCGTAAACACGTTTGGGCACGCTTAATCATGTTTTGACCAACAAAAAAAAGTTATTTCGCAATAAAAATAGGTGATAGTTTTTAATTCAAGAGAACGTGGTGGCCACGTAAATAAAAGATAATCTGCTGGTACTAATGTTTGGAATGCTGTAAGTACATCGTAGGGTTACAATTTGCTTCAAATCGAAAATCCGCATCTCATTGATGACGTCACCTGCTGATAGAACAAATTTTCAGATGCAAAATACTTTATATAGTTACTACTCTGTTTCAAGTAAATTGAAAACTACTCCTAATACAGACAATTTAATTGTAATTATTTGCAAAGCGAATTCAAGAACACAAAAAAATAGGTTTTTCAGATGTAAACCAACTGCACCATGGTCTGACGAACCGGATTAGTGATGTGTACACGAAAAATTGTTACTTCACTTATTCCCACTAATCCGTAGTCATAGTGCAACAGACGAGATTGTACCATTCTTGTTGTTCCGACACCAGAAGAGGAAGAAGAACAATAACTTTATTCGATATTTTCATTGAGGTTAAACAACCAATACAAGTTGCAGTTCGACATTTACATTTCAAAGAAAATTGTTGCAATGACTGGTGTTCAAGAAATTTCGTGCAAGCTTTGCCTCAAAACTGTAACCGTTAAAGGTTTTGAGGTAATAAACAACGTTATTAGAGATATTTTAGATGTTCTTTTGCTGAAATTGGTAAGTCACTGATAGATATGCATTAGTTCGGGGTCCCTGATATGCATGGAAACGGTCGGTTGTCTCCTAAAGTAAGATAGCTATAAAAAAAAATAATAAGACACGTTTTCTTAAAGCTATCGCTATAAGTATATAGAAAAGTAAATTATATAGGATCAGTGAAAAAGTTATGTCTAAACAAAGTACCCTGTTATTATTCCATATTTTAATTCTTATCGTAATTCTAAACAAAATTCATATAGCACATCATGTACCTAAACTTAACCGTTTTCAAGGCATCGAACGTTGAAAATCATTTTCTTATGAATTATACAACAATATTTTAGCAGCAATGAAACGGTTTTCACCGCCTACTGAACTCAAAAGTTTTAAATCCGTGACGCAAACCGAAACATACAGACCTGCAAATAATTCCATTTTTCCCAAGAAAGGCTTTCTCTAGGCGATTTTCTCATGAGACAATTTTTTTCTTTTTTAATAAAAGGACCTTTTTATGCTGTCCGTTTAAAAAAAAATACGACTACTGTAAACGTTTTGATCGCTAAAAGGGGGAAGTAACCGGATAAAACTATCACCCAGTATATCGATTTGACTAAAACTTTAAGAAATAATACGCCACAATAGTCCAAATAAACGTGCCAAATTTTAACGCGATCGGTAAAAGTAAATTAAATTAGTTTTATTCTTGACAACTTTGAAGGCCTGTAACTAAAATCAAAAATTTTTTATTTAATTTTCCTTCGTAGGTCAAACGTTGTCGGTGAAATTTGCGGACACCCTGTATTTTTACGCAAAATATTCATATTTTATTTATATTTAAATTTAAACACTGTATCTCGGAAACTGTGCATATTTCGACCTGCGTTTATAGGAACTTTTTTTTTACAAAATAACTTCGGCAACCACCCCCTAAAATATTTCGCACTTTCTTACAAACACCCTGTATAGGAATTGTCGTTTTGGCACGTTGCTTAAACCTTGTTTGTGCTATGTTTCATAAACCTATGACGTCATCGAAATTATTATTTAAATAGCGCTACCTATTTTTTTAGGCATAAAAGGATAGTCCTTTTGAAGGGAAATCCTTTGACTTTACTTTGACAGATGCAAAATATCACGTGGATAATGGTGTTCCAGCAGACAGTATTTGCCGGGAGAAATTACTTGCATGAAATTGTTCCAAGTAGGTGAATAGGTCGAAGAGGACCATTGAGTGGCCACCACGTTCGCCCGATTTAACTCCCCTAGATCATTTCTTGTGGGGCTATTTAAAAAGCAGAGTTGGTAGACGCATAAGAGAAGAAATTAGTCGGATACCACCAGAGGCAATTCAAAATACCACGGATGAATTCGAACATCGACTCGCCCATTGCCCGACTGTTAATTTCTTTACATTCTTTACATTAAATTAATTAATACATTTGTCTGTTTTTTTTTCGCGCCTGTTAAAGTCAAGTAGAACAAACCCTATATCGACGCATTTCCTTTCAACAGGGCTATCCTTTTATGCCTAAAAAATTAGGTAGTGCTATTCAAAAAAAATGTCGATGACGTCATATGTTCATGAAACATTGCGCAAAGAAGGTTTAAGCAACGTGACATATTGACAATTTTTATGTACTAATTGACGTAATTTAGCGCTTTTGTGAAAACGCAACACAAAATAAAATACGAATTTTTTGCGTTACTTTTGGGATGCCCTGTATATCTCAATTCGGACATCTCCACCTCCAAATAATTGATATGTTCTGCCAATAATTTTCTTTTTGGTTAAAGTTGCCTATTTTTCAGAAATTGGATAGCGAAGGCAAAGAGGTTATATGTAACGTTTGCAGAAGAAAGTTAAACGCAGCATTCCAATTTAAGTCAACTTGTCTGAAGACCGATTACACAATTATTCCGTATGTGGATTGTGAAAAAATGTTACAGCTCGATATAAGAGATGCGTATACGAAGGAAAAGACCAGCGAGTCAATGGATATTTCAGATGGTCAGAAAATATGTCGATTGTGTATGCACCCAGTAGAAAGTGAGTTTAGGTGCATACGTGAAGAGGAACTTGAAGCCATCGAGAAATTGGCTCCTGAAATGGTATCAATGTTATTAAATAGTTACATTTTTCACAATGTAATGAAACTACTTTGCAGAATATAAATATCATCAAAGATCCCGTTGTGTGTAAGGAATGCTTTGATTCTGTGTGCACCCACAACAGTTTCCTAAAAAATTGCTTGGAAGTACAGAAAAAAATTGGAGGTATTTTTAATAGCGCAGCAACAGAGAGTCGGATAGATACGTCACCATCTGATTTATTCCTTAAGACTGAAAACCAGGACATAGAATTCGATATTGACGGGACGGAAATGTCAATCAAAGCTGAAAGTATCGACATAAAATCGGAAGATGAGGAAAGAAGGTAAGAGAAGACTATTTTAACAAAAATTTCACAAAGTAATTGTATAACTCCAGATCTTATTTAATTTTGCCTCTCTTGCATTAATTTCCTGTATTTCTGAGGGTTTCCGCATAATTAAATATTTTTAACACATCTTCTATAAAAATATTACTAATTGTCATGAAGAATTCGATTTATATGATAATAAAACTGAAATAATGTCTTGTGGAGTTCAGAAACTTGCGTAATTGCTTTTGCAATAACCCATGACCCCCTTAGAATTAACACCGCACTTGGGAAAATACCCTGTACATGTAATTTTTTCAGGGACTCGCTANGTCATGAAGAATTCGATTTATATGATAATAAAACTGAAATAATGTCTTGTGGAGTTCAGAAACTTGCGTAATTGCTTTTGCAATAACCCATGACCCCCTTAGAATTAACACCGCACTTGGGAAAATACCCTGTACATGTAATTTTTTCAGGGACTCGCTACTGCATAGCTCCGTTAGTGAATCATTCGAGAAGAGGGTCCTTAGAGATGCAGAAGAGGATGGATGTAAACATGAGAATAGATCGACAAACGAATGTAATACGAGGGACAAGCAGAATGACAAAGTATTTTACAAATGTGATAAATGTATTTGTAAAATTGGAAGCGAGAGCAGTTTTATAGCACACCGTGCGAGACACGAGAACGGTTCGGAAGCATATAAATGTGAATCGTGTGAGTCCGAAACAGAAAATAAAAAAAATTTTCAGGAACATGGATTGAGCCATAAAGATCCTTTGGAAATGCGTATGCACCGATGCGGATCATATGATTACAAGACAAAACACAGGTGTGAGCTTGCTAAGCATCAGGTGAAACACAAAAGCGCATCTGAAGGACGATTGTACAAGTGCGACTTTTGTGATTTCACAACAAAGCGGAAAGTCAGTTTTAATAGTCATTATACAAAACAAAAAAACTCAAACAATCCTGTAGAATATGACTATAAAACCAAATATACCGCATTACCGAATAAGGACACTTCACAACTGCCCGTTTATAAATGTGATGATTGCACATACGAATCAAAGGATAAGAGAAACTTTACCAGACATCAGTTGGTACACAAAGATCCTTCGCAGGTTCAAACGTACAGGTGTAATGACTGCGATTACAAAACTAAATACAAGGGTCATATGAAAAACCACCAACTGAAACACAAAGATCCTTCGCAGGTTCAAAC
>NW_019418182.1:0-6392 GCF_000390285.2 Anoplophora glabripennis | reverse complement strand
CGTGAAATTAACAATACCCCGAGCATCTTAGAAAATGTCTTTAATTCTTTGAGGAACAGGTGTGAAAAGTGCTTGGAACAAGGAGGGGGACACTTTCAGCAGCTGCTTTAATTTATTGTTATAACAAGGAGGGGGACACTTTCCGCAGCTCCTTTAATTGTTTGTTATTGTTATCACGATTATTCTTTAAAATAAAGTTATATAGTCATTAACGTTATTGAAACTGACAGCTGCTATACAGCTCGTTGAGAAATGAGTTTAAGTTGGTCGCTATAAGCTACTCCCTACGTCCAATGTGTCAGAGCCAACTTCGACCACGTTTTTATTTGAACGCTCGTTATTAATCTAAAACAAAACAAATTTGTTAAAGCATAAAACGCGGCAACCTATCTGAAGTCCTGAAGATAAACTATAACCTATAACCTCAAACATTCTACGTTGATTGAAATATTTCAGGCAACGCATTCTGTTTCTGTTGATTGAAAGATTGGAAATACAGATTCGGTCTGTGGTTGTAGATTTCTGTTTTAACAATTTCTATAAAGGTCAATGTTTTGCTGCACCAACGTGAGATAGCCTCAGTGAATGCATGCTCCACTCGCCCTATTCAATAATCCTCTTATTTACTCTTATGGATAAAATCACTAAAGTGGGGGCGGTGTTATCTTCACTCTATTACTTCAGCCGACATTTGTGTGAGAAACTAGCGATTATCAAAATGTTATAATAGGTAAGGTACTCAAAATGTAAATACAATTTGATAATTTGATTGTCCATACACTGATTGAAATCAGAAACATTTGATCAGTATATTTAATAGAAGACAACAAAGTAAATATTAACATACCTTAGTAATTCTGTGAATATTGATTGATTTTTAAGGATGAAAAAAAATTATATTTATCACAGATTTAGATACATTTTATTTTCACTTCTTTTCTACATTTCTACATTTTATTTTTACTTCTTTTACTTTTTATTTTAGCTGCGCTGTTTTAAAAAGATGTATTGGAAATTGGAATAAAAATAGATCTGTTTTATACCGTTTATAAAAGTAAATAGACAATCAGGAATGCAGAACCATTATTTTAAGTTGTTCCTTCAGGTAACTTTAGCCAACTGATGTATCAAATCCTTATTCATTATTACTGTGGTTTTCATAGTGCTCTTATTACCGTGGTTTAGCGTTTACATCAGTCATACAAATGTTCGAAATTTCCAAATTTAGTCCACATACATCTGCAAAAATTGATTCTTTTGTCTGCATTATCAGTTGGTAAGCTTTACGATGATCTCGTTTTAGTATTATAACTAGCTTTGTTTATTTATTCCTGAAGCTGCAGTCCTTCTTAGACTTACGAACACGAGACGAATTGTAGCAAAGAATAGAGGGAAATTGTAATCTCCTCAGGGAAAATCATATCATGACAAGTTTCTCTATAAATGTCTCTAGATGTCAAGTGTATTGATGCGGATGGACTTTGTTTTGAACAATGGTTGTAGGACTCGTTACATAATTATTTACTCGACCTATTTGATATTTTATTTTATTATTATTTGATATTTTTTTCAGAAATAAATTTATTTCTACAAAAAAACACCAGTGGCGTATTCATTTCTTGGGAAAAGTTAGCGGACGCTTTAGTAGCACGTCACTGAATAAAACCAGGAGGTTTTCATCAAGTAAACGGATTAATTTAAAAGGAAAATTCAATAAAAAGTAAAAACAATCCCAAATATCTTCTAAATGGCTGCTACTATTAAAAGCCACCAAGAAACACTTTTCATTTATTTAACGTAACAGTATCTGAATTTAACATTATCTCTACAAAAAACCGCTAGTAGCGTATTTTTTCTTGGGAAAATGCAGCGGCACCTCCGGTAGCACGACACTGGTTAAAGCCACAAGGTTAATATTACATTCAATAAAAGGTCCAATTAAGTGAATATGCTGTAGTAAATTTCATTCAATTCCGTCAGCGCATTATGAAGACATAGTAGAAAATATATATATTTTTGTAAACTTTAACACCCTGTGCCTCAAATACCGAGCCCCGCAGGGAAAAAGTTTATAGAGCAAACTCTACTTATTTTTTGGTAATGAATCTCTAGTCCAGCAGTTTCTGTATTTAAAGTGAAATCACCTTGTATATATATGACATCCATTACCTAGCAGATATATTAGGAGGCACTACCATAATATCTAAGCCCGTGAGTTTTTTAGAAATTTGTTGGGGATTGGTGTAATTTGTCAACAAATTTTATTCAACCTATCAGCAATTGCATTATCTCTCTAGAATAGACGTAACGGTTTGTCTTTGTTCATTGTAAACAAATTGGTAATGCGAAAATTTAGGGAAGTATCAGTCGTAAAATATTGGTATAGTTTTTCCGAAGTCAACTGAAGAACCAATAACTTCAAGGTATGTACCAGGCTCGGTCGCTAAGCAACAACTCGGCATTGAAATATTTGAAAAACTTGTTCCCACATTTATTTAGCCATACCCATATACAGGTCTGGTCGAACGAAACGTGCAGGTGGTAGAAATGTATATGCGCAGTTGAAGAATGAGCGTGTGGGCAAAGAGCAATATGCACTGTTGCTCTGGCCCATTGCGTCATAAAATTCAGTTGTCGATAAGTCGCCTGGCAGTGCAGTGCGGCAATGCGGTATTTGGTATGATTCATATAATTTTAATTTATTATAGGCACCCTTCTATTAATCATTCATATTACAATTGCGAAAGGGAAAAATAAGAGGGATATTTGGTTTACTATTATTACAACTTGGCATTTTGGAGACCTTTTGAAACGGAACAAAATGAAATTTACCATCAATATAATAAAATTGTTTGAGGACATAAATAATTAAAATATGTTGTTGGTCAAATGAATATATAATAGAAATTTTCTACACATTATATACAAATTACATATAATTTTCTACCTTCAGCAGAAAACTTTTTTAGGGATGCCCATGAAACTCATTAAATTTGACTGCTCGGTTTTTTATGCATGTTCAACTGACATCGGAAAAACTATTCATGAAGATTCTTTATCTCAAATTTCGTCAATTTGCAGAGCAATTTATTTATATACAGAGAAAATTTCCATTTCCTCTGCATATACATTATTTTCACAATTTTAGGCCCACACGTAGACTTTATTATCGACCAGTATTAGAAAGTCAAAATTCTCATATTTTCAATGCCTTATAAATTTTTTAAAGAGAAACAAAAACTTGTACCGAGTGGTTCAAAGTGAGTGGCCTATTAGATTTTAGAACCTACTACGATTTAAATTTTGAAAATTGGCACACTAGAGTTTTTGGGTGTGTTCTTTTCAAATCTAATAATTTTGTTCCTGTAACACTTCCGGTTATACCGGAAGTTGACGTCAACTTTGTTATTTTAAATGGAACACTCTGTATGTTTTTACATTTTTGGATTCTATGCTTCATTTTAAGGTGACTTTCATCAAGTTTTCCTATTTCTAAAATTAGTTACCGAATCTTGTACAGGGTGGTGATAATTCCCGAGTTTGGTCCACTGAAAACCATCTAAACATGATTTTTTGTAATGGAACACTCCATATATTTTTTCCAATTTATAGTTAAGTACGAATACGTAATATAATATTNCGCCAGAAATCCCAATGATACAATTTTTCATAACTTTTCAACCCCCCAAATCAATCCTCCGCCGCCCCTGCTCACGCATTTATTTTTTCATCTATTATAAGCCCCTTTACCAGTTCCACTTATAAAAGTCCAAGTAACAATTTTCTTTTTTTTCCTCTAAATGAGTTATTTTGATCGGTCTAATGTTTACACTTTAAACTTTATATAATTAAGTAGGTAATAGTTGTACTTTGTCATTATAAATCGCACTATAATGAACAAAATATTTCCCTGGACTATGAACTGTGAATTGTGATAGGCAGTGATGCCAGATTTGCAGATTTTTCGAAACCTGCCACTGTTGAAGTTATGATGTGCAGAAAAGTTATTTGATTTGCAGAATTTTCAACCAACCTGCGCAGAATACCAACCTTAGTCATCTGGCAACACTGGATAGGTAAAGTACTATAGACAGCCAGGGTTGCCACCTCTTCAGCTGTAGGCTGACGCCTAGGCTCCAAACTAAATTATGCAAATATTATAATTTGTATTATTTTATGAATAATATTCAGTGACAAAACGGCGTTACACATTTTTTGTGCAAACAACCCATAAATATATTTATGTGATAAATACATAGGTTATTGTGATAAGGAAATCGTCATTTATTAAATATACCGAAAAAAATTGAAATTTTCAATAGCCTATGCCTACACCTATAGGTATGTCACAAATTGTGTAATTTAGAGCCAAGGATTTTATACAAGAGGATTGCTTAATAACAAACTTATTTCTGCCAAACTAGGTTATGTTGTGTGACGTCATTATGTTACCTCAATTTAGTAGGAACGGAAAGGAAAAATTAACCTATTCCTTAAAATCATGTTTAGTAATATTGACAAATAATTAAAGAGACATTGAGAATAGTGATATGTCCCTACAATATTAGAATATTTAGATGGTTTAATTTGCACAGCAATTACAGAAATATTGTAGCCGTTTACTCAGAAATATACTATTTTTTTTTTTTAGATATAATAAAGAATAGGGAACGGAGTTAAAAAAGTTACCAAAAATATAATATACAAAGATTGTCATTTTATTACTTTTGTTTGAATTATAAATACACATACATTTGAATATCACTGCTCGTACAACCTATGAACAATAAAGTTATTACGTAAGGATAAATATTCAAAATTGAAAGGAAAAATGTTAGTACATTGTTTCTTTGCACTTGTAACCGTGTTCCCCCTACACAAATTACGAAGAATCAAATGAAAATTATAAATTACATAGGACGCAGGTTAATTCTAAATATGTACATATAACAATTAAAGAGGTCAAAAAAATAAATGTAACAAAGAAACGCTTATCAATTCATAGAAAATAATATTAGTTACTGCAAAATTCGGTTAGTTAACAGCCTCTCGAGCCAAAGCCATCATAATCTTCCCACCCACATGTACACAACTCCCACTCATAAGGACAACACAAATAATTAATTTAGGACAGGACAAATAATGAACATCAGGCTGGAAGTGTCAATTGATTTTGTACAAATATAATTTAAATAAAATAAAGAACTTCCCACTACCAGGTACATAATAATTTTCAAAGCACTGCTTTCTGGTTTACCGTTGAGCTTCTCTTGAACATCATGTGGACAATCGAATACCGAGTTTCTTAGATAGAAGTGAAAAAGGGGACAGATAGTATTGCTAAAAACTACCTCTACATGGGAATGGCAAAGTTAGGAGGAGGTTTTGAACATTTTTATAAAGATATTTCAAAACCAATGATTATTTATTTCTTGAAAAAATAATGTAAGTAGAAATTTTTTTTATGTTTCAGTTGATGCGGTTTGAGATATCTCTTGTGTATAGTTTTGTAACCGCAGTCATTACACCTGTACGTTTGAACCTGCGAAGGATCTTTGTGTGTCAGTTGGTGATTTTTCATGTGAAACTTGTATTTAGTTTCGTAATCGCAGCCGCTACACCTGTACGTTTGAACCTGCGAAGGATCTTTGTGTTTCAGTTGGTGTTTATTCATATTACCCTTGTATTTAGTTTTGTAATCGCAGTCCTTACACCTGTACATTTGCATCTGCGAAGGATCTTCATGCATCAACTGATGTGTGGTAAAGTTTCTGTTATTCTTTGATTCGTATGTGCAACTATTACATTTATAAATGGACAGTTGTAAACTGTCATTATTCGGTAATGCGGTGTATTTGGTTTTATGGTCACATTCTACACGATTGTTTGAGTTTTTGTGTTTTATATAAAGAATATTAAAACTGANAATTATAAATTACATAGGACGCAGGTTAATTCTAAATATGTACATATAACAATTAAAGAGGTCAAAAAAATAAATGTAACAAAGAAACGCTTATCAATTCATAGAAAATAATATTAGTTACTGCAAAATTCGGTTAGTTAACAGCCTCTCGAGCCAAAGCCATCATAATCTTCCCACCCACATGTACACAACTCCCACTCATAAGGACAACACAAATAATTAATTTAGGACAGGACAAATAATGAACATCAGGCTGGAAGTGTCAATTGATTTTGTACAAATATAATTTAAATAAAATAAAGAACTTCCCACTACCAGGTACATAATAATTTTCAAAGCACTGCTTTCTGGTTTACCGTTGAGCTTCTCTTGAACATCATGTGGACAATCGAATACCGAGTTTCTTAGATAGAAGTGAAAAAGGGGACAGATAGTATTGCTAAAAACTACCTCTACATGGGAATGG